>NC_091285.1:87333015-87578015 GCF_032444005.1 Ranitomeya imitator
GGGAGGGGGGCTGCATTGAATCCTGCCGGGTACCGCGGATCATCTACAGGAGCCCCCAGCACAGCGCTGTAGTCAGGGGTCAGAGCGTGGACCCGTGTGGGGGGCTGGGGACGCAGCGGGCGGCGATGGCGGCTGCACCTCTCCTGTCATTCCACTTATGTCCATGCTAAACCTTACAAAAATTGCAGACAAATCTGACTTTTCAGTTTCTAATAAACATAACAGTAACAAGATGATAATAATAATAATAATAACAATAACATAGTAGCAAGAGTAGCAGAAGACATTGTAGTTGCAGTAGCTTCCTTTAGCACACTTATTAATTATCTGTCTTCACTTCATGTTTTCCTTCCATATGACACATCCGCTCCGCAGAGCCCTGGCCGAGCACTATATACCTCTGTATACCTGTGCCACCTGTCCTGCCATCTATATACCGCCCATTCCCCCAGTCACAGAGGTCACACACATTGCTGTTCCTGCTGCATCGCACACATCTCTCTACTGGACACACGATCACACATCCTACCTGTATACTCTACAATTCTTAACAGGAAATTCCATTTATGTCCTATAGCTACCATATACTCCACATCCCATAATACTGATAATTATTACTGGACATCCCATATTGTCTTATAGCTACATATACTCCACATCCCATAATACTGATAATTATTACTGGACATCCCATATTGTCTTATAGCTACATATACTCCACATCCCATAATACTGATAATTATTACTGGACATCCCATATTGTCTTATAGCTACATATACTCCACATCCCATAATACTGATAATTATTACTGGACATCCCATATTGTCTTATAGCTACATATACTCCATATCCCATAATACTGATAATTATTACTGGACATCCCATATTGTCTTATAGCTACATATACTCCACATCCCATAATACTGATAATTATTACTGGACATCCCATATTGTCTTATAGTTACCATATACTCCACATCCCATAATACTGATAATTATTACTGGACATCCCATATTGTCTTATAGTTACCATATACTCCACATCCCATAATACTGATAATTATTACTGGACATCCCATATTGTCTTATAGCTACATATACTGCACATCCCATAATACTGATAATTATTACTGGACATCCCATATTGTCTTATAATTACCATATACTGCACATCCCATAATACTGATAATTATTACTGGACATCCCATATTGTCTTATAGTTACCATATACTCCACATCCCATAATACTGATAATTATTACTGGACATCCCATATTGTCTTATAGTTACCATATACTTCACATCCCATAATACTGATAATTATTACTGGACATCCCATATTGTCTTATAGCTACATATACTGCACATCCAATAATACCCTTATAATTATTACTGGAACATCCCACATTTTCTTATAGTTACCATATACTCCACATCCCATAATAGTCCTATAATTATTACTGGACATCCCATCATGCACTAGTAGTGTAGTGCAGCACACATCTTTCCATTGGACACTTCATCCTACTTTATTACTATGTATTACACATTGTTAGAATGGAGATCTGACCATACATTATAATCCATACGTTACAGCTTTACAATAGACATCCCATGATCCATTCTTTGTATATATATTTCACATTTTCATTATACACAGACCACAATGCATTATTATTAGTGTATGCTACAATTCGTTTTAATGTCCATCTCGTTCTACAGTATTCTTACCACTATATAGTACATATTTTAATGAGCATCCCATCATACATTATTATTGCAACTACTATACACTCCACACCCTTTAAAAGGACATCATCCCATCATATCTTATCATCATTATTATGTACTTCTTATTGCTACAATGGAGGCTTACATTACTAGTACACACATCCATACAAAGGATATCCAATCATACATTGTTACTAATACATAATATCACGCTTGGACATCCCATCATACATTGTTATTAATACATAATATCACGCTTGGACATCCCATCATACATTGTTATTAATACATAATATCACGCTTGGACATCCCATCACACATCATTATTAGTATATACAGCTCTGGCAAAAATTAAGAGACCACTGCAAAATGTTCAGTTTGTCTGATTTTTCTCTCTTATAGGTATATTTTTTAGTAAAATGTAAATTGTTCTTTTATTCTATAAACTTCTGACAACATGTCTCCGAATTTCCAAGCAATGAATTTTGTATTTCTTTTCTGAAGAGGAGAACTGGTCAAAATAACAAAAAAATGCATTGCTTGCAGAAGTCAAATAATGCAATGAAACAAGTTCATAATCATTTCGAAACAACAATACAAATGTTTTAACTCAGGAAGAGTTCAGAAATCAATATTTTGTGAAATAACCATGATTTTTAATCACAGCTTTCATGCTTCTTAGCATGCTTTCCACCAGTCTTTCACACTGCTTTTGGGTGACCTGATGCCACTCCTGGTACAAAAATGTGAGCAGATCTTCCTTGATTGATGGCTTGTGACTATGCATCATCCTCTTGATTACATTTCAGAAGTTTTCAATGGTGCTCAGGTCTGGAGATTTTGCAGTGGTCTCTTAATTTTTGCCAGAGCTGTATTAACATGCTTGGACATCCCATCATACATTGTTACTAACACGCTTAGACATCCCATCATACATTATTATTAATACATAATAACATGCTTGGACATCCCATCATACATTATTATTAATACATAATAACATGCTTGGACATCCCATCATACATTGTTATTAATACATAATAACATGCTTAGACATCCCATCATACATTGTTATTAATACATAATAACATGCTTGGACATCCCATCATACATTGTTATTAATACATAATAACATGCTTGGACATCCCATCATACATTATTATTAATACATAATAACATGCTTGGACATCCCATCATACATTATTATTAATACATAATAACATGCTTGGACATCCCATCATACATTGTTATTAATACATAATAACATGCTTGGACATCCCATCATACATTGTTATTAATACATAATAACATGCTTAGACATCCCATCATACATTATTATTAATACATAATAACATGCTTGGACATCCCATCATACATTGTTATTAATACATAATAACATGCTTGGACATCCCATCATACATTATTATTAATACATAATAACATGCTTGGACATCCCATCATACATTATTATTAATACATAATAACATGCTTGGACATCCCATCATACATTGTTATTAATACATAATAACATGCTTGGACATCCCATCATACATTGTTATTAATACATAATAACATGCTTGGACATCCCATCATACATTATTATTAATACATAATAACATGCTTGGACATCCCATCATACATTGTTATTAATACATAATAACACGCTTGGACATCCCATCATACATTGTTATTAATACATAATATCACGCTTAGACATCCCATCATACATTGTTATTAATACATAATATCACGCTTAGACATCCTATCATACATTATTATTAATACATAATAACATGCTTAGACATCCCATCATACATTGTTATTAATACATAATAACACGCTTAGACATCCCATCATACATTATTATTAATACATAATAACACGCTTAGACATCCCATCATACATTGTTATTAATACATAATATCACGCTTAGACATCCCATCATACATTATTATTAATACATAATAACACGCTTAGACATCCCATCATACATTATTATTAATACATAATAACATGCTTAGACATCCCATCATACATTGTTATTAATACATAATATCACGCTTAGACATCCCATCATACATTATTATTAATACATAATAACACGCTTAGACTTCCCATCACACATTATTATTAATACATAATAACATGCTTGGACATCCCATCACACATTATTATTAATACATAATAACATGCTTGGACATCCCATCATACATTGTTATTAATACATAATAACATGCTTGGACATCCCATCATACATTGTTATTAATACATAATAACATGCTTGGACATCCCATCATACATTATTATTAATACATAATAACATGCTTGGACATCCCATCATACATTATTATTAATACATAATAACATGCTTGGACATCCCATCATACATTTTTATTAATACACACTAACACGCTTGGACATCCCATCATACATTGTTATTAATACATAATAACACGCTTGGACATCCCATCATACATTGTTATTAATACATAATATCACGCTTAGACATCCCATCATACATTGTTATTAATACATAATATCACGCTTAGACATCCCATCACACATTATTATTAATACATAATAACACGCTTGGACATCCCATCACACATTATTATTAATACATAATAACATGCTTAGACATCCCATCATACATTATTATTAATACATAATAACATGCTTAGACATCCCATCACACATTATTATTAATACATAATAACATGCTTAGACATCCCATCATACATTATTATTAATACATAATAACATGCTTAGACATCCCATCACACATTATTATTAATACATAATAACATGCTTAGACATCCCATCACACATTATTATTAATACATAATAACATGCTTAGACATCCCATCATACATTATTATTAATACATAATAACATGCTTAGACATCCCATCACACATTATTATTAATACATAATAACACGCTTGGACATCCCATCACACATTATTATTAATACATAATAACATGCTTAGACATCCCATCATACATTATTATTAATACATAATAACATGCTTAGACATCCCATCACACATTATTATTAATACATAATAACATGCTTAGACATCCCATCATACATTATTATTAATACATAATAACATGCTTAGACATCCCATCACACATTATTATTAATACATAATAACATGCTTAGACATCCCATCATACATTATTATTAATGCATAATAACATGCATGGACTTCCCATCACACATTATTATTAATACATAATAACATGCTTGGACATCCCATCATACATTGTTATTAATACATAATAACATGCTTGGACATCCCATCAACAATTGTTATTAATACATAATAACATGCTTGGACATCCCATCATACATTAGTATTAATACATAATAACACGCTTGGACATCCCATCATACATTATTATTAATACATAATAACATGCTTGGACATCCCATCATACATTTTTATTAATACACACTAACACGCTTGGACATCCCATCATACATTATTATTAATACATAATAACATGCTTGGACATCCCATCATACATTATTATTAATACATAATAACATGCTTGGACATCCCATCATACATTTTTATTAATACACACTAACACGCTTGGACATCCCATCATACATTATTATTAATACATAATAACACGCGTAGACATCCCATCATACATTGTTATTAATACATAATATCACGCTTAGACATCCCATCATACATTATTATTAATACATAATATCACGCTTAGACATCCCATCATACATTGTTATTAATACATAATATCACGCTTAGACATCCCATCACACATTATTATTAATACATAATAACATGCTTGGACATCCCATCATACATTATTATTAATACATAATATCACGCTTAGACATCCCATCATACATTGTTATTAATACATAATATCACGCTTAGACATCCCATCATACATTATTATTAATACATAATAACACGCTTGGACATCCCATCACACATTATTATTAATACATAATAACATGCTTAGACATCCCATCATACATTATTATTAATACATAATAACATTCTTAGACATCCCATCATACATTATTATTAATACATACTAACATTCTTAGACATCCCATCATACATTATTATTAATACATAATAACACGCTTGGACATCCCATCACACATTATTATTAATACATAATAACATGCTTAGACATCCCATCACACATTATTATTAATACATAATAACATGCTTAGACATCCCATCATACATTATTATTAATACATAATAACATGCTTAGACATCCCATCATACATTATTATTAATACATAATATCACGCTTAGACATCCCATCATACATTATTATTAATACATAATAACATGCTTAGACATCCCATCATACATTATTATTAATACATAATATCACGCTTAGACATCCCATCATACATTATTATTAATACATAATAACATGCTTAGACATCCCATCATACATTGTTATTAATACATAATATCACGCTTAGACATCCCATCATACATTATTATTAATACATAATAACACGCTTAGACTTCCCATCACACATTATTATTAATACATAATAACATGCTTGGACATCCAATCATACATTGTTATTAATACATAATAACATGCTTGGACATCCCATCATACATTGTTATTAATACATAATAACATGCTTGGACATCCCATCATACATTGTTATTAATACATAATAACATGCTTGGACATCCCATCATACATTATTATTAATACATAATAACATGCTTGGACATCCCATCATACATTATTATTAATACATAATAACATGCTTGGACATCCCATCATACATTATTATTAATACATAATAACATGCTTGGACATCCCATCATACATTTTTATTAATACACACTAACACGCTTGGACATCCCATCATACATTGTTATTAATACATAATAACACGCTTGGACATCCCATCATACATTGTTATTAATACATAATATCACGCTTAGACATCCCATCATACATTGTTATTAATACATAATATCACGCTTAGACATCCCATCACACATTATTATTAATACATAATAACACGCTTGGACATCCCATCATACATTATTATTAATACATAATAACATGCTTGGACATCCCATCATACATTATTATTAATACATAATAACATGCTTGGACATCCCATCATACATTATTATTAATACATAATAACATGCTTGGACATCCCATCACACATTATTATTAATACATAATAACATGCTTAGACATCCCATCATACATTATTATTAATACATAATAACATGCTTAGACATCCCATCATACATTATTATTAATACATAATAACATGCTTAGACATCCCATCACACATTATTATTAATACATAATAACATGCTTAGACATCCCATCATACATTATTATTAATACATAATAACATGCTTAGACATCCCATCACACATTATTATTAATACATAATAACATGCTTAGACATCCCATCATACATTATTATTAATGCATAATAACATGCATGGACTTCCCATCACACATTATTATTAATACATAATAACATGCTTGGACATCCCATCATACATTGTTATTAATACATAATAACATGCTTGGACATCCCATCAACAATTGTTATTAATACATAATAACATGCTTGGACATCCCATCATACATTAGTATTAATACATAATAACACGCTTGGACATCCCATCATACATTATTATTAATACATAATAACATGCTTGGACATCCCATCATACATTCTTATTAATACACACTAACACGCTTGGACATCCCATCATACATTATTATTAATACATAATAACATGCTTGGACATCCCATCATACATTATTATTAATACATAATAACATGCTTGGACATCCCATCATACATTTTTATTAATACACACTAACACGCTTGGACATCCCATCATACATTATTATTAATACATAATAACACGCTTAGACATCCCATCATACATTGTTATTAATACATAATATCACGCTTAGACATCCCATCATACATTATTATTAATACATAATATCACGCTTAGACATCCCATCATACATTGTTATTAATACATAATATCACGCTTAGACATCCCATCACACATTATTATTAATACATAATAACATGCTTGGACATCCCATCATACATTATTATTAATACATAATATCACGCTTAGACATCCCATCATACATTGTTATTAATACATAATATCACGCTTAGACATCCCATCATACATTATTATTAATACATAATAACACGCTTGGACATCCCATCACACATTATTATTAATACATAATAACATGCTTAGACATCCCATCATACATTATTATTAATACATAATAACATTCTTAGACATCCCATCATACATTATTATTAATACATACTAACATTCTTAGACATCCCATCATACATTATTATTAATACATAATAACACGCTTGGACATCCCATCACACATTATTATTAATACATAATAACATGCTTAGACATCCCATCATACATTATTATTAATACATAATAACATGCTTAGACATCCCATCATACATTATTATTAATACATAATATCACGCTTAGACATCCCATCATACATTATTATTAATACATACTAACATTCTTAGACATCCCATCACACATTATTATTCAGTATACACTGCACATGTTTATATTAGGAATCCCATGGAACATTCCCACTGCCCACCACACAGCCTCAGTGGATATTCGATCCTTCATTATTATTACTAAAGACCAGGGATCGCTGTGCTGATCGTCATTACGATCGTTTTCTGCTGCACATCATCATCATCATCATCGCACAGTTGTTTCCTCCTCCGGACACATCTTCTAGCACAATAATAATGATTATTCTGCTGCTATCGGGGGCAGTGATGTCGGCCATGAAGCCGCAGCGGCCCGTTCACACTGGGCTCAGTCCTCAGGTTTGTGCTGGGGATCATTATTGTATTTTCAGCTGCTGAATAGTTCTACTTCATGTACAGTAATGGCGTCAGCACTGGAGTCAGTGGAGAGACCCCAGGACAGATGGAGGGTGTGCAGGGGTAAGACATAGGTCTACCAGGACCCCACTACCCGCATCAGGGGTCCTCACCGATCTGCTCTGGAGATGCCGATGTTCCTGTAATGGTGGCAGGTGATTATCACAGATCACAGCGCCGGCCGGATACTGATGATGATGGTGATGATGGTGATGATGGTGATGATGATGGTGACAACACTATTCCTGTCGGTGGCTCTTTACTCCGCACATCTGCTCTGACCCCCGGCTGCTCTATCACTTATTCCGGTTATCAGGGAGCCGCTTTTTGAAGAACATTGCGACATTTGTTTTTGTCTCATATGAGAACTAAGATGTTGCAATCTGTCTTTTTCCATAATAAATTAATATTACTGCAGCTTCCTTTTCTGTAAGTTGCAGGATTTATTCCACAGACATGACATCATGTTATTGTGTATCTGTAGAGCACATGGCAATAATAACGATGATAATAGTAATAATAATAATAATAATAATAATAATAATAATAATACAAAATGATGATAATAATATAATAATGACATAACATATTATAAAATAATAATAATAATAATAATAATAATATAATCACAGCATAACAGTATAATAATACAATACTAATAATATAAAATACTACTAATAATAATGACAATATATAATAAAATACTAATACTACTAATATTAATAATATAATAATAAAATACTACTACTAATACTAATAATATAATATTAAAATACTAATACTATTAATACTAATAATATAACAATAAAATAACACTAAGAATACTAATAATATAATAAAATACTAATACTATAAAATAGTACTACTAATGACAATACATAATAAAATACTACTACTACTACTAATATAATAAAATACTAATACTATAAAATACTACTACTAATAATATAATAACATACTAATAGTATAAAATACTACTACTACTACTACTAATATAATAAAATACTACTACTACTACTAATAATATAATAACATACTAATAGCATAAAATACTACTACTACTAATATAATAAAATACTAATACTATAAAATACTACTACTACTACTAATAATAATATAATAACATACTAATACTATAAAATACTACTACTACTACTACTACTACTAATAATAATATAAGAAAATACTAATACTATTAAATACTACTACTACTACTACTACTAATAATATAATAACATACTAATACTATAAAATACTACTATTACTACTAATGACAATACATCATAAAATACTACTACCACTACTACTATAATAATAAAATACTAATACTATAAAATACTACTATTATTGCTAATGACAATATATAATAAAGTATTACTACTACTACTACTAATAAAATAAAAATAAAATTCTAATACTATAAAATAGTACTACCACTGACAATATATATTATTAATATTTATTATTATTATTATACATGTGGAAGGTGTACTTAGAAACAGTGTGCCCACCAGAGTGTTGCACATCAAAGTCACCCCCAAAGCAGAGACCCCCGCAATCCCAGTGCCGCCTCTGCATAAAGTGCATTACTGGCCGCTATTGAATTGCTTCGGAAGTGCTAGATTGGATTAATGTGCTCTTCTCATAACTAAAAGCATCTGCCCTTTTCTATCACAAAATAAGCAATTTCTGGAAATAGTAAAAAAAACAAATGTCAATGTCGGATGGAAGGAAAGTGCAGGTTCCCCCCAGCAGAGACGGGGGCTGCGCTAATAAGGAGGTGACATGAAGAATTACTTCTCCCAAATAAGCAGCTGATTTACAAAAGGAAACCAATTAGGGTTATTGGATTATGTGAGATTGATGGGCGCAGCACACCTATAGAGGGGGCCATGGCGCTGCCACAGTCCGCTGCCTCCTCCACCCCCATTACACTCCATGGCAGCCCGTGATCACAGATTGGAGCGGCTTCTCCTCAAAGTGTTTAATATTTCAAGGGCAATTAGCCTGGACGCTAAAAAGCTCAATTATGAGGAGCGGGTACCGCGGCTGTCACTGCTGAAAGGAGGCGCTTCCTGCCATCAATTCCGGCCATTCATCTTCCCTGGGATCCATCAGCCCTGGTGGGGAGGGGGATCTCTGGTCACACAGCACAACCCTGGTGGGGAGGGGAATCTCTGGTCACACAGCGCAGCCCTGGTGGGGAGGGGAATCTCTGGTCACACAGCGCAGCCCTGGTGGGGAGGGGGATATCTGGTCACACAGCGAGGCCCTGGTGGGGAGGGGAATCTCTGGTCACACAGCGAGGCCCTGGTGGGGAGGAGGATATCTGGTCACACAGCGAGGCCCTGGTGGGGAGGGGAATCTCTGGTCACACAGCGAGGCCCTGGTGGGGAGGGGAATCTCTGGTCACACAGCGCAGCCCTGGTGGGGAGGGGAATCTCTGGTCACACAGCGAGGCCCTGGTGGGGAGGGGGATATCTGGTCACACAGCGAGGCCCTGGTGGGGAGGGGGATATCTGGTCACACAGCGAGGCCCTGGTGGGGAGGGGAATCTCTGGTCACACAGCGCAGCCCTGGTGGGGAGGGGGATATCTGGTCACACAGCGAGGCCCTGGTGGGGAGGGGGATATCTGGTCACACAGCGCAGCCCTGGTGGGGAGGGGAATCTCTGGTCACACAGCGCAGCCCTGGTGGGGAGGGGGATATCTGGTCACACAGCGAGGCCCTGGTGGGGAGGGGAATCTCTGGTCACACAGCGAGGCCCTGGTGGGGAGGGGGATATCTGGTCACACAGCGAGGCCCTGGTGGGGAGGGGAATCTCTGGTCACACAGCGAGGCCCTGGTGGGGAGGGGAATCTCTGGTCACACAGCGCAGCCCTGGTGGGGAGGGGAATCTCTGGTCACACAGCGAGGCCCTGGTGGGGAGGGGGATATCTGGTCACACAGCGAGGCCCTGGTGGGGAGGGGGATATCTGGTCACACAGCGAGGCCCTGGTGGGGAGGGGAATCTCTGGTCACACAGCGAGGCCCTGGTGGGGAGGGGGATATCTGGTCACACAGCGAGGCCCTGGTGGGGAGGGGGATATCTGGTCACACAGCACAACCCTGGTGGGGAGGGGGATCTCTGGATCACACAGCGAGGCCCTGGTGGGGAGGGGGATCTCTGGTCACACAGCGAGGCCCTGGTGGGGAGGGGGATCTCTGGTCACACAGCGAGGCCCTGGTGGGGAGGGGAATCTCTGGTCACACAGCGAGGCCCTGGTGGGGAGGGGGATCTCTGGTCACACAGCGCAGCCCTGGTGGGGATCTCTGGTCACACAGCGAGGCCCTGGTGGGGAGGGTGATCTCTGGATCACACAGCGCGGCCCTGGTGGGGAGGGGGATCTCTGGATCACACAGCGCAGCCCTGGTGGGGAGGGGGATCTCTGGATCACACAGCGCAGCCCTGGTGGGGAGGGGGATCTCTGGATCACACAGCGCGGCCCTGGTGGGGAGGGGGATCTCTGGATCACACAGCGCAGCCTTGGTGGGGAGGGGGATCTCTGGATCACCCTGGCAGCCCTGGAGGGGAGTCTCTGGATCTCAAAGTGCAGGTGCAGTGCTCCAGAGATCTGGTCGTTGCAGTATGACACTCTGCCACTAAGGGGAGTGATGGTACGTCTGATGGCACTGAAGGAATTCTACTGACCAGGTATCACCAGCACTCATTACACTTCACACTCAGGCCACTAGGGGGAGCAAAAGGCTTTATTTATTGGGCCCCTCCTAACACAGGTAAAACTAGGGGTTGGATAGAAAGTTAGTCAGAAGCTGACTGGGTTGGATCCAGGCAACATCCCGTGGCAGGGGGTGTTGCAGGGAGAAGACGCAGGGGGGTCCCTGTCAGGCGTGGGAACCTGGCAGGCACCTAGCGACCAGAACAGAACGTTACGGAACCGCGCCTTCACACCCCGCGGCGATATCCTAAGAAAGAGACACGAAGCGAAGGATATTGTGAGACAGTGAGAAACGAGATCAAGCACAAAGGAGAGCCAGTAGGAGTCGTGCCGTGAGACCGAGGCAACATCCTACTGAGGCACGTAGCCAGTGGCCGGAACACCGAGGGAGTAACCAACTCTACGCCTTACTCCAAACTTCGCAGGACAGTTAACTATAGGTTGGCTGTCTAACCTAAACACCTACGAAGACATAGGGGGAAACAGTGGGAGAGGGACGTCTCTAGGGTCCCGGAAGACCTCCAGGCCTTCCCGTCATACGGGTGCGTCCTAGCCATAACATACCTGGGGGACATTGAACTAGAAACATCTGGAACTAAAGAGAGAGCTGAAAAGAACGAACGAAATGAGAACAGCAGTTGTGAAGACTATTCCGAATGCTCAGCAGGGTAGGACTACAACACACAGGCGCTATTGGTAGGCAACGATTTCCACCTGCAAAGGGAATTCTGGAAGCACCCATTGGACCGGCCGGTCTCAGATAGCCCTGTTAAGCGTGCTCTGGATTGCGGATCCTGAAGTCTTCAGTAAAGAGGTAAAGAGACTGCAACCTTGTGTCCTCGTTATTGACTGCACCTCACACCATCACCATGCACCTTACTGGGAAGCCCTGGGGACATATTTCACCTGTGGGAAGGTATACCATCCAGCTGCCATTCCATCACCCCAGCGGACCCCACAGCAGCGTCAGTCACCCTGACCGAACACCACAGGTGGCGTCACAAATCCCTGACAGACTGCACCACCTTTATTGGACGCCCCTTAGCACGGTCGCGGACCGGGTCTAGCCACCGTGACAGCCTCAGAACCGAACCAGAGAGGCCCGGTACCGAGAACTCGTGGCCCTGTGTCTAGGGGCGCTCCAACTTGGTGTCACGAACAGGATCCTACTTAAGCCTGAAGAATCAGGTCATGTGTGCCTTGGAACTGTGATTGAAACGTGTTTGGACTGTGATTTATTGCAAGGACTGTGTATTGCTATTTTCCGCCAAGATTCCCGACAAAACCGCCGCCATTGCCGCGCCACGAGGAGCGCAGGAGAAGAAGAAGGGCGTGGAAGTGGGCGTGGACAAGCTGAAGAGCGCGAACGACAATGGCCGCCCAGTCTAAATATTTCTGTGCCTTGAGGACGTGTCCGTCAGCGGCCGAGATCCGCCTCCTGTTCCTCAGTGGAGGGCGGAGACAACAAAAACGAAACCACCCATGAAGGAGAGAGCGGGAAAAGGACAAGGAGGGAGAAGAAGTAAGCCATGTGGGAGACGGCATGGCCAGCCGAACGGGATCGGAGCGTGGGGTCAGAGCAGAGGACTCCCCCAGCTACCCAGAGAGATACCGCGGCCAGGCGTCACCTGTTGGCCCCGACTTCCTGCAGGCTGGAGTGGACGAGCTCAGCGATCAACTACGGCGGACGCAGCTGAGCACTGAGGCCGGGTGGAAGGAGACCGTCATCAGGATCCTCACCAGACGTCTGTCGGCAGCCTTGTGTGGTCCGGAGCGAGAAAGAAGTTCCAGCGCTCCGAAGCCAGAAAGCAAAGCCCTGCTGGAAAGCGAGATACTGCAAACAGAGATGACAACGCCACAGCGCAAGGCCCCGCAGTCAGCGTTCCAGATCCCAGCGGAGACGGAGCAGGCCGGCACCGGAGGGACCGCATCTGAAGCAGGTATGAAGAACTACCCTGCCCCAGTGACAGAAGACCTACTGATAAGCTCCGTAGCAGCGCCACCTGCTGCCATGACTAAGACTAACTCTGAACTGACAAATCCTAATACTACTACCACAGTGGGCATTATTGCCACTACTGAACCTACTACCAAAATTGACACTCGAACCCAGATGATACCTGAAAAACCGATTAGTGTCATTGACACCGCATAGGATGAGAGGTCGAACACAGATCTTTCCAGGCCGGGAAGTGTTCACTACCAACGGATGCCTTGCAATCTACCGTCGCGAGAATAAACCTCGAAAACCTGAAAATGTAAATAGTTAATTGTTTCCTGCTTTTTCTACCTAAACCCGTCCAGGGTTAACTCCTAGGGATCCCTTTGTTTACCCGGGATCCCTCTTCTTTTTGTTTGTTCATTATTGTTTTCAAAGACTGTCGGATCATGAACAGTGAATGAATCCAAAACTGTTTTGTATATAGTTTTCACCTTCTTAAAGGTGCTCCCTACTGGTTTTACACAGAAAGAAGACTTTGCGAAGATAATGCTTCTGGGGTTAGAGAGAGAGTCCTCCTGAGAATTGTAGAACGATTTTTGGTTGCTGAAAGAAAGACAATGACAGTAGGCCCGGCCCAGGAGCTAGGCGGTCCTGCATTGGTGAAGCTAGATAGGAAAGACAAGTTGAGTTATTTTGTAGTATTTTATAGTAGGCCTTTAGTGGGTTCAGCTTATACGCCATTAAAGGAAAAGTTAACTTATTGTTCAGAATTTGCACTCAGTAGAATACCCGGTTGGGTGAAAAGAGTTATTTATAGTCATAATGTTATTTAAAAAAAAAAAAATTTAATCCTGTTTTTGTTTGTAACGTTCAAGTGTCCTCACCTCCCATAAAGGGAAGCATTGTTCTATTTCCTTGTTTTAAGCATTTAAAAATTTTGTATGTCTTTTGCTGAATTGTATTGTTGTTCTTCTTCCCAGTCCAGGAGGACTGGATTTAACTGGGGGGGAGTGCAGCGCCCCAGAGATCTGGTCGTCGCAGTATGACACTCTGCCACTAAGGGGAGTGATGGTACGTCTGATGGCACTGAAGGAATTCTACTGACTAGGTATCACCAGCACACATTACACTTCACACTCCGGCCACTAGGGGAAGCAAAAGGCTTTATTTATTGGGCCCCTCCTCACACTGGTAAAACTAGGGGTTGGATAGAAAGTTAGTCAGAAGCTGACTGGGTTGGATTCAGGCAACATCCCGTGGCAGGGGGTGTTACAGGGAGAAGACGCAGGGGGGTCCCTGTCAGGCGTGGGAACCTGGCAGGCACCTAGCGACCAGAACAGAACGTTACGGAACCGCGCCTGAACACCTCGCGGCGGTATTCTAAGAAAGAGACACGAAGCGAAGGATATTGTGAGACAGTGAGAAATGAGATCAAGCAGAAAGGAGAGCCAGTAGGAGTCGTGCCGTGAGACCGAGGCAACATCCTACTGAGGCGCGTAGCCAGTGGCCGGAACACCGAGGGAGTAACCAACTCTACGCCTTACTCCAAACTCTGCAGGACAGTTAACTATAGGTTGGCTGTCTAACCTAAACACCTACGAAGATATAGGGGGCAACAGTGGGAGAGGGGCGTCTCTAGGGTCCCGGAAGACCTCCAGGCCTTCCCGTCATTGGGTGCGTCCTAGCCATAACATACCTGGGGGACGTTGAACTAGAAACATCTGGAATTAAAGAGAGAGAGAGCTGTAAAGAACGAACAGCAGTTGTGAGGACTATTCCGAATGCTCAGCAGGGTAGCACTACAACACACAGGCGCTATTGGTAGGCAACGATTTCCACCTGCAAAGGGAATTCTGGAAGTGCCCATCGGACCGGCCGGTCTCAGATAGCCCTGTTAAGCGTGCTCTGGATTGCGGATCCTGAAGTCTTCAGTAAAGAGGTAAAGAGAACGCAACCTTGTGTCCTCGTTATTGACTGCACCTCACACCATCACCATCCACCTTACTGGGAAGCCCTGGGGACACACTTCACCTGTGGGAAGGTATACCATCCAGCTGCCATTCCATCACCCCAGCGGACCCCACAGCAGCATCGGTCACCCTGACCGAACACCACAGGTGGTGTCACGAATCCCTGACAGACTGTACCACCTTTATTGGACGCCCCTTAGCAGGGTCGCGGACCGGGTCTAGCCACCGTGACAGCATCAGAACCGAACCAGAGAGGCCCGGTACCGAGAACGCGTGGCTCTGTGTCTGGGGGCGCTCCACAGCCCTAGTGTTGAGGGGGATGTCTGGTCACACAGCACAGCCCTGGTGGGAAGGGGGATCTCTGGTCACACAGCGCAACCCTGGTGGGGAGGGGGCCTCTCTGTTCACACAGCTTGGCCCTGGTGGGAAGGGGGATCTCTGGATCACACAGCGCAGCCCTGGTGGGGAGGGGGATCTCTGGTCACACAGCGCAGCCCTGTTGAGGTGGGGGATCTCTGGTCACACAGCTTGGCCCTGGTGGGAAGGGGGATCTCTGGATCACACAGCGCAGCCCTGGTGGGGAGGGGGATCTCTGGATCACCCTGGCAGCCCTGGTGGGGAGGGGGATCTCTGGATCACCCTGACAGCCCTGGTGGGGAGAGAGATCTCTGGATCACAGAGCACAGCCCTGGTGGGAATGGGGATCTCTGGTCACACAGCACAGCCCTGGTGGGGAGGGGGATCTCTGGTCACACAGCGCAGCCCTGGTGGGGAGGGGGATCTCTGGTCACACAGCGCAGCCCTGGTGGGGAGGGGGATCTCTGGTCACACAGCGCAGCCCTGGTGGGGAGGGGGATCTCTGGTCACACAGCGCAGCCCTGGTGGGGAGGGGGATCTCTGGTCACACAGCACAGCCCTGGTGGGGAGGGGGATCTCTGGTCACACAGCGCAGCCCTGGTGGGGAGGGGGATCTCTGGATAACCCTGGCAGCCCTGGTGGGGAGGGGGATCTCTGGTCACACAGCGCAGATCTACTGCTCACTCCACATTATGGAGTCATTTAAAATGTACTTAGGCTGCAATCACTCCAGGTGGCAGGGTCTCTGCTCAGTGTATATAGTCTCTAATTAGTGGCAGCGGTTATGTAATCTTTCCAAGGTCAGTCCGAAGAGAAAGTGCAGAAATGACTGAGTGTCACTGCCACTACTAAGGCTACTTTTACACACCAGGCTTTTACCGTCAGTCTGAATCCGGCCACTTTTGAAAAAAAATGGATCCGTTGCAAATTGTGAAAAACTGATGCGACAGATCCGTTTTTTTGCCAGATCCAACTAGCTGACATCCGGGCACTAGCTGGTCTAAAGAAGGAGACAGAGACAGAGGGGGAGAGAAGGTGAGACAGAGAGAGGGAGAGAGAGAGGGAGGGAGGGAGAGAGAGAGAGAGGGAGGGAGAGAGAGAGGGAGAGAGAGAGGGAGGGAGAGAGAGAGAGGGAGAGAAGGTGAGACAGAGAGAGGGAGGGAGGGAGAGAGAGAGGGAGGGAGAGAGAGGGGGAGAGAGGGAGGGAAGGAGAAAGGGAGGGAGAGAGGGAGGGAGAGGGAGGGAAGGAGCGAGAGAGAGGGAGGGAAGGAGAGAGAGAGAGGGAAAGAGTGAGAGGGAGGGAGACAGAGAGGGAGGGAGAGACAGACGGAGAGAAAGAGAGAGGAAGGGGGAGGGGGGGAGAGAGAGAGAGGGAGAGGGAGGAAGGAGGGAGAGAGAGAGGGAGGGAGAGACAGACAGAGAGAAAGAGAGAGGAAGGGGGAGGGGGGGGGAGAGAGAGAGTTGCCGGATTCACTCATTTGACCAATTCGGCGCCATAGGCTTCCATTATAGCAGAAGCCGCATGGCCGGATCCGTCGCTGTCTGATTTTTCGACGTTACACAAAAAATGTTCCACTGTGCGTTTTCTCCGGCCGCTGGACCGACATTTTTTGATGGATCCGGGGAAAAACAGATGAAACATGAGGCCATCCGGCGCTAATACAAGTCTATGAGGGAAAAAAACGGATCTGGCACCAAATTTTGCTGAATCCGTTTTTTCAAAATTTGCCGGATTGTGCCTGACGGCAAAAACCTGATGTGTGGCCTAAGCCTCCTGTGGTTACTACAGGTTGTAGCTGCTCCTGCTCATACGCGGCTCCAGCCTGAAGTCTACAGAGGCTAAGTGGTCACACAATATATTTGTAGGATTTCAGTCCTCTTTTGTTGCTTTGCTGTTAGTTTATGTTCACACAGTGGTGTTTTGTAGCTTTTTTTCCCCTGAAATGAAAACCGCAGATTTTTGGCTGAAAAAACAACTGCATGAACTGCCCATATCTGTGCTGCACTGCTTCATGCAAACTCTGAAAGAAGCGACAAACTGATGTTTTGAAACAATCGTAAAATGTGAATTAGATTTTAGAAAATTCAGTGTTGGAAAAAAAATTCATTTTAAAAAGGCAAAATAGAAGCAATGTGTGAACAAGCGCTGGTTTAGAGCCACAATAGTTGTACACAGTAAATAGGGTTCATGTACAGGAATAACATATATATAAACTCATGGATATATACAAAGATGATGGATTAATATGAAAGTGTATACAGACAGTAGATGGGCACAACATGGAGGTCACAGATTATAATAATAATAATAATAATAATAATACAAATAGTAGATGGGCACAGCATGGATGTCAGAGATAATAATAATAATAATAATAATAATACTACAAATAGTAGATGGGCACAGCATGGATGTCAGAGATAATAATAATAATAATAATAATAATAATACAAATAGTAGATGGGCACAGCATGGATGTCACAGATTATAATAATAATAATAATAATAATAATAATAATACAAATAGTAGATGGGCACAGCATGGATGTCAGAGATAATAATAATAATAATAATAATAATAATAATAATAATAATACAAATAGTAGATGGGCACAGCATGGATGTCAGAGACGGGATGGACAACGCATAGATTTACTGATGATGACTTTTGGGACGTGGCTAAGTGTGACAGATAGGGACGGGATGGCTCCACACATGATAGATCTGCGGCAGATAGGGCCCAGATAGAGGCAGATAGATATGTGACGGATAGGTAGCAGCGGGCAGATAACGCCATACATCAGCTGTGAGAGGCAGATATGACAGAGATGGATGGATGGATGCGGGGCAGCAATGTTCCAGGCGGTCTCCTATGACAAAGTCCATGTGAGCTTGTGGGTCTATTATTCGGCGGAGCGCTCAGCGCTGGGAGCCTCACAAAGCCCTAATTTGATTTTCTCCATTTGCACTGGCGTGTCTAAGCTGACTGGTCATTAGTTTGAGTTTCTATAGAGTGGAGCTAATTGGATTTCCAGGATACCAGCAAGCTGCTGTGCCAGCTCTCAGGAAAGAGCATCCCTGCCCTGGCCAGTGCTAGACAGGAGCAGAGTGCTGAGGAGGGGCCTAGGGGGTCACCCAATCCTCCTGGCCTGGGGGCAGCACTGCTAAAAGCCTCTGGTCCAGCCTACAACCTGATACTTGGGGATGGGAGGCCCAGAGATGCTGCTGGTGGTGAATGAGCCAGGCTTTGTTAGAGAAATCTGCATAATGGCGCTCTACATGCCCAGGGCTATCTCTTTATTGCATGTGTGTCTGCTGTTATCAATTTCGTGAACAATTTCACAGGGAGCCTGGCAGACTTGAGCTGGAATAATATGCAATGATGAGCTCTGAATAATGAATGATGTGCTTTTAAAGCAATTTCTAAGTGTCTGTGATAGTACAATATGAAAAGGCCTGGTAAGTAATAGTGCGTTTAAAAGGCGCTCGTATGTTTTTATTACAATATTCAAAAGATATCTATATTATTTAGAAAAATGGAAACTATATTATAAAGTATCCGTCTGCTCCTAAACGCTCCTCTTTCTGACACAAGCCTTCACTATTTGTGTCCTGAGAAGCGTTGGTCTCCTGATTAAATATTGATGGTGTTGTGATGCTCTCTATAGAGTGGGATGTGTGGATATTGTACAGCTTTGCTGCAATTAAGGAGACAATTACGGCCGAGTCTTTTCTCAATCTACCAGGAACATGAGGAGCGGATTGTTCTCCTAACAGACCTCTCTAAATACAATACATGTGTTTTTAGTCATACATAATACATACACTCCCACCCACACATCACACAGCACACCGCAAGCTGCTGCATGGAAACTTTCCATTTTGCTGGCCGTCTAAACCATTGAGACATTTTGTGATTACCCCAATCTGCTATTTCCAAAAACGTAATACGACTCTACAGCTACCACCAATGAGCACTCCCCTTCGCCTATGAGGCTGCCGTCACACTAGCAGTATGTGGTCAGTATTTTACCTCAGTATTTGTAAGACTGCCGTCACACTAGCAGTATGTGGTCAGTATTTTACCTCAGTATTTGTAAGACTGCCGTCACACTAGCAGTATGTGGTCAGTATTTTACCTCAGTATTTGTAAGACTGCCGTCACACTAGCAGTATGTGGTCAGTATTTTACCTCAGTATTTGTAAGACTGCCGTCACACTAGCAGTATGTGGTCAGTATTTTACCTCAGTATTTGTAAGACTGCCGTCACACTATCAGTATTTGGTCAGTATTTTACCTCAGTATTTGTAGCCAAAACCATGAGTGGAACAATTAGAGGGAAAGTATAACAGAAACATATGCACCACTTCTGCATTTATCACCCACTCCTGGTTTTGGCTTACAGATACTGAGGTAAAATACTGACCAAATACTGACCGTGTGATGGCAGCCTTACCGCGGGTTTTCCGCGGTTTTTGTGTGGATTCCGCCTGCGGTTTTACACCTGCGGATTCCTATTGTGGAGCAGGTGTAAACCACTGCGGAATCCGCACAAAGAATTGACATGCTGTGGAATAGAAACCACTGCGTTTCTGCGCATTTTTTCCGCAACATGTGCACTGCAGATTTTGTTTTCCATAGGTTTAGGCTATGTGCACACGTTGCGGATTAGGCTTAGGAATTTCTGGTGCGGATTCTGCCTCTCCTGGCAGAAAACGCACCTGCGGTTCCGCAGCGCTTTTTGTGCGTTTTTGCTGCGGTTTTGGGTACAAAAACGCTGCAGATTCACAAAAAAGAAGTGACATGCTACTTCTTTTAAACCGCAGCGTTTCCCCAGCGGATTTTCCGCAAAGTGTGCACAGCATTTTTTTTCTCTTTGATTTACATTGTACTGTAAATCAATTGCGGATCTGCAGTGTTTCTGCACCTCAAAAAACGCTGCGGATCCGCAGAGAATCCGCAACATGTGCACATACCCTTAGGCCTCCTTCACACATCAGTTTTTTGCCATCAGTCACAATCCGTCGAATTTTGAAAAAAAACAAATGCCGCCGGATCTGTTTTTTTTCATTGACTTGTATTAGCAACTAGTGTTGAGCGATACCTTCCGATATCGGAAAGTATCGGTATCGGATTGGATCGGCCGATATTCAAAAAATATCGGATATCGCCGATACCGATACCCGATCCCAATGCAAGTCAATGGGACCAAAATATCGGAATTAACCCCTTTACCCCCAAGGGTGGTTTGCACGTTAATGACCGGGCCAATTTTTACAATTCTGACCACTGTCCCTTTATGAGGTTATAACTCTGGAACGCTTCAATGGATCCTGGTGATTCTGACATTGTTTTCTCGTGACATATTGTACTTCATGACAATGGTAAAAATTATTTGATAGTACCTGCGTTTATTTGTGAAAAAAACGGAAATTTGGCGAAAATTATGAAAATTTCGCAATTTTCCAACTTTGAATTTTTATGCAATTAAATCACAGAGATATGTCACACAAAATACTTAATAAATAACATTTCCCACATGTCTACTTTACATCAGCACAATTTTGGAAACAAAATTTTTTTTTGTTAGGGAGTTATAAGGGTTAAAAGTTGACCAGCAATTTCTCATTTCTACAACACCATTTTATTTTAGGGACCACATCTCATTTGAAGTCATTTTGAGGGGTCTATATGATAGAAAATACCCAAGTGTGACACCATTCTAAAAACTACACCCCTCAAGGTGCTCAAAACCATATTCAAGAAGTTTATTAACCCTTCTGGTGCTTCACAGGAATTTTTTGAATGTTTAAATAAAAATGAACATTTAACTTTTTTTCACAAAAAATTTAATTCAGCTCCAATTTGTTTTATTTTACCAAGGGTAACAGGAGAAAATGGACCCCAAACATTGTTGTACAATTTGTCCTGAGTATGCCAATACCCCACATGTGGGGGTAAACCACTGTTTGGGCGCATGGCAGAGCTCGGAAGCGAAGGAGTGCCATTTGACTTTCAATGCAAAATTGACTGGAATTGAGATGGGACGCCATGTTTCGTTTGGAGAGCCCCTGATGTGGCTAAACATTGAAACCCCCCACAAGTGACACCATTTTGGAAAGTAGACCCCCTAAGGAACTTATCTAGAGGTGTGGTGAGCACTTTGACCCAACAAGTGCTTCACAGAAGTTTATAATGTAGAACCGTAAAAATAAAAAATCATATTTTTTCACAAAAATTATCTTTTCGCCCCCAATTTTTTATTTTCCCAAGGGTAAGAGAAGAAATTGGACCCCAAAAGTTGTTGTACAATTTGTCCTGAGTACGCTGATAGCCCATATGTGGGGGTAAACCACTGTTTGGGCGGATGGGAGAGCTCGGAAGGGAAGGAGCGCCGTTTGACTTTTCAATGCAAAATTGACAGGAATTGAGATGGGACCTCATGTTGCGTTTGAAGAGCCACTGATGTGCCTAAACATTGAAACCCCCCACAAGTGACACCATTTTGGAAAGTAGACCCCCTAAGGAACTTGTCTAGAGGTGTGGTGAGCACTTTGACCCACCAAGTGCTTCACAGAAGTTTATAATGTAGAACCGTAAAAATAAAAAATCATATTTTTTCACAAAAATTATCTTTTTGCCCCCAATTTTTTATTTTCCCAAGGGTAAGAGAAGAAATTGGACCCCAAAAGTTGTTGTACAATTTGTCCTGAGTACGCTGATACCCCATATGTGGGGGTAAACCACTGTTTGGGTGGATGGGAGAGCTCGGAAGGGAAGGAGCGCCGTTTGACTTTTCAAAGCAAAATTGACAGGAATTGAGATGGGACGCCATGTTGCGTTTGAAGAGCCACTGATGTGCCTAAACATTGAAACCCCCCACAAATGACACCATTTTGGAAAGTAGACCCCCTAAGGAACTTATCTAGAGGTGTGGTGAGCACTTTGACCCACCAAGTGCTTCACAGAAGTTTATAATGCAGAGCCGTAAAAATAAAACAAAATTTTTTCCCCACAAAAATTATTTTTTTAGCCCCCAGTTTTGTATTTTCCTGAGGGTAACAGGAGAAATTAGACCCCAAAATTTGTTGCCCAATTTGTCCTGAGTGCGATGATACACCATATGTGGGGGGAACCACTGTTTGGGCACATGGGAGGGCTCAGAAGGGAAGGAGTGCCATTTGAATGCAGACTTAGATGGAATGGTCTGCAGGTGTCACATTGCGTTTGCAGAGCCCCTAATGTACCTAAACAGTAGAAACCCCCCACAAGTGACACCATTTTGGAAAGTAGACCCCCTTAGGAACTTATCTAGATGTGTGCTGAGCGCTTTGACCCACCAAGGGCTTCACAGAAGTTTATAATGGAGAGCCGTAAAAATAAAAAAAATTTTTTTCCCACAAAAATTATTTTTTAGCCCCCAGTTTTGTATTTTCCTGAGGGTAACAGGAGAAATTCGACCCCACAATTTGTTGTCCAATTTGTCCTGAGTGCGCTGATACCCCATATGTGGGGGGGAACCACTGTTTGGGCGCATGGGAGGGCTCGGAAGGGAAGGAGCTCCATTTGGAATGAGGACTTAGATGGAATGGTCTGCAGGTGTCACATTGCATTTGCAGAGCCCCTAATGTACCTAAACAGTAGAAACCTCCCACAAGTGACACCATTTTGGAAACTAGACCCCCTAAGGAACTCATCTAGATGTGTTGTGATAGCTTTGAACCCCCAAGTGTTTCACTACAGTTTGTAACGCAGAGCCGTGAAAATTAAAAAAAAAAATCTTTCCCCCCAAAATTATTTTTTAGCCCCCAGTTTTGTATTTTCCCGAGGGTAAGAGGAGAAATTCGACCCCAAAAGTTGTTGTCCAATTTGTCCTGAGTACGCTGATACCCCGTATGTTGGGGGAAACCACCGTTTGAGCGCATGGCAGAGCTCGGAAGGGAAGGAGCGCCATTTGGAATGCAGACTTAGATGGAATGGTCTGCAGACGTCACATTGCGTTTGCAGAACCCCTAATGTACCTAAACAGTAGAAACCCCCCACAAGTGACCCCATATTGGAAACTAGACCCCCCAGGGAACTAATCTAGATGTGTTGTGAGAACTTTGAACCCCCAAGTGTTTCACTACAGTTTATAACGCAGAGCCGTGAAAATAAAAAATCTTTTTTTTCCCCACAAAAAATATGTTTTAGCCCCGAGTTTTGTATTTTCCCAAGGGTAACAGGAGAAATTGGACCCCAAAAGTTGTTGTCCTATTTGTCCTGAGTACGCTGATACCCCATATGTTGGGGTAAACCCCTGTTTGGGCACACGGGAGAGCTCGGAAGGGAAGAAGCACTGTTTTACTTTTTCAACGCAGAATTGGCTGGAATTGAGATCGGACGCCATGTCGCGTTTGGAGAGCCCCTGATGTGCCTAAACAGTGGAAACCCCCCAATTATAACTGAAACCCTAATCCAAACACATCCCTAACCCTAATCCCAACAGTAACCCTAACCACACCTCTAACCCAGACACACCCCTAACCCTAATCCCAACCCTATTCCCAACCGTAAATGTAATCTAAACCCTAACTGTAACTTTAGCCCCAACCCAAACTGTAGCCCTAGCCCTAACCCTAGCCCTAACCCTAATCCTAACCCTAGCCCTAACCCTAGCCCTAACCCTAACCCTAACCCTAGCCCTAGCCCTAACCCTAGCCCTAACCCTAGCCCTAACCCTAGCCCTAACCCTAACCCTAACCCTAGCCCTAACCCTAACCCTAGCCCTAACCCTAACCCTAGCCCTAACCCTAGCCCTAACCCTAACCCTAGCCCTAGCCCTAGCCCTAACCCTAGCCCTAACTGTAACCCTAGCCCTAATGGGAAAATGGAAATAAATACATTTTTTAAATTTTTCCCTAACTAAGGGGGTGATGAAGGGGGGTTTGATTTACTTTTATAGCGGGTTTTTTAGCGGATTTTTATGATTGGCAGCCGTCACACACTGAAAGACGCTTTTTATTGCAAAAAATATTTTTTGCGTTACCACATTTTGAGAGCTATAATTTTTCTATATTTTGGTCCACAGAGTCATGTGAGGTCTTGTTTTTTGCGGGACGAGTTGATGTTTTTATTGGTAACATTTTCGGGCACGTGACATTTTTTGATCGCTTTTTATTCCGATTTTTGTGAGGCAGAATGACCAAAAACCAGCTATTCATGAATTTCTTTTGGGGGAGGCGTTTATACCGTTCCGCGTTTGGTAAAATTGATGAAGCAGTTTTATTCTTCGGGTCAGTACGATTACAGCGATACCTCATTTATATCATTTTTTTATGTTTTGGCGCTTTTATACGATAAAAACTATTTTATAGAAAAAATAATTATTTTTGCATCACTTTATTCTCAGGACTATAACTTTTTTATTTTTTTGCTGATGATGCTGTATGGCAGCTCGTTTTTTGCGGGACAAGATGACGTTTTCAGCGGTACCATGGTTAGTTATATCTGTCTTTTTGATCGCGTGTTATTCCACTTTTTGTTCGGCGGTATGATAATAAAGCGTTGTTTTTTGCCTCGTTTTTTTTTTTTTTTTCTTACGGTGTTTACTGAAGGGGTTAACTAGTGGGCCAGTTTTATAGGTCGGGCCGTTACGGACGCGGCGATACTAAATATGTGTACTTTTATTGTTTTTTTTTTTTTTTTTAGATAAAGAAATGTATTTATGGGAATAATATTTTTTTTTTTTTTTCATTATTTTGGAATATTTTTTTTTTTTTTTTTTACACATTTGAAATTTTTTTTTTTTACTTTTTTACTTTGTACCAGGGGGGGACATCACAGATCAGTGATCTGACAGTTTGCACAGCACTCTGTCAGATCACTGATCTGACATGCAGCGCTGCAGCCTTCACAGTGCCTGCTCTGAGCAGGCTCTGTGAAGCCACCTCCCTCCCTGCAGGACCTGGATCCGCGGCCATCTTGGATCCGGGGCTGGAGGGAGCAGGGAGGGAGGTGAGACCCTCGCAGCAACGCGATCACATCGCGTTGCTGCGGGGGGCTCAGGGAAGCCCGCAGGGAGCCCCCTCCCTGCGCGGTGCTTCCCTGTACCGCTGGCACATCGCGATCATCTTTGATCGCGGTGTGCCGGGGGTTAATGTGCCGGGGGCGGTCCGTGACCGCTCCTGGCACATAGTGCCGGATGTCAGCTGCGATAAACAGCTGACACCCGGCCGCGATCGGCGGCGCTCCCCCCGTGAGCGCTGCCGATCGCATATGACGTACTATTGCGTCCTTGGGAAGTAAAGCCCACCCCACATGGACGCAATAGTACGTCTAATGGCAGAAAGGGGTTAAAATAAACCCTTTCTTTCCTTGTAGGTTCATTCTACATCAAGGAAAACAACTAAGAATAATGTAGGATGTATTGTGGGAGGTGGCGGAGACATTAAAGGCAATGAGGTTTAGCCCAATCAAATAGAATAGCATGAATTTTTTTTTTTAAAGACGTTCGGAGTGAAAAAGATATTGACTATGTAAATTTTTTTTTATTTTGTCAGATATTGATGTTTCACTATTCCACGCCCTTCCCCTTCTTTTTTTTATTTTTTTTTTTTACTTTTCCCACACTTTCATCTTCATCATCATCAGCATCTTTGACATCAACTTCTTCTTCACCTTATTCATCTTCTTCTTCATCTTCTACCTATTTTTTTTTTTATTACATTCTTCATATTCATTTTATTCAACTATTATTATTCTTCCTATTCTACATATTCTTTTTATTCCACTGTTATTATTCTTCCTATTCTACTTCTTCATCATATTCTCATTTGTGACAGGCATTCCCGTAGTTGTTATCTATAAAAGTTGGAAGATTACACCTTCCGTTCTGCCAGTCACAAAAGTTACATTTGTCCGCGTTCAGTTTGGCCTGCAGCATCAGGCTTTATCCAGGGGCACCACGAGGAGGAACGGACTCACCCCCATACACTGCTTAGTCTTCTTCTGCATATAATTTAGATAATATCTTTTGCTCTGATATTAAGTCTTATGCTTAATGTTCTTCTGCTCTTTGTTCTGCAGCCTCTTGTTCTTCTGCTTCTCGGTCTTCCATGTCGTCGTCTCCAGGGTCGTCGTCTTCAGTGTCGTCATCTCCGCCGTCGTCGTCTCCGCCGTCGTCGTCTCCGCCGTCGTTGTCTCCGCCGTCGTCGTCGTCGTCATCGGGGTGGTCTTCCGGGTCGTCGTCATCGGGGTGGTCTTCCGGGTCGTCGACTTTAGGGTCTTAAACTTGGAAATGTAGCAGAAGGTACAAGAAGGCTGAGAAAATGCCAAGAACCAGCTGATGGAACTGGAACTCGGATGGCTACCCGAAGGTTCAAGAGCCTATGGAACTACCGAGGACCAGCTGACGTTACTGGAACCCGGTTACTAAGCAGGAGGTACCCGTGCTAAAAAGCACTACCAAGGACCGCCTGGCGTTGGCGGAACTCGGATACCCAGAAGGAGGCACCTAAGCCAAAGGCTCTGCCCGGAACCAGCTGACGTTACTGGAACCAGGATGGGGAGCAGAAGGTACAAGAGCAAAAGACACTGCCGAGAACCAGCTGACGGTACTGGAACCCGGATGGGTAGCCGAAGGTCCAAGAGCCAATGGAACTACCGAGGACCAGGTGACGTTACTGGAACCCGGTTACTAAGCAGGAGGTACCCGTGCCTGAAAGCACTACCAAGGACCACCTGACGTTGGTGGAACTTGGATACCCAGAAGGAGGCACCTAAGCCAAAGGCTCTGCCCGGAACCAGCTGACGGTACTGGAACCAGGATGGGGAGCAGAAGGTACAAGAGCAAAAGACACTGCCGAGAACCAGCTGACGGTGCTGGAACCAGGTGGTGAACCCGAAGGCCCACAGGAGAGGAGAGAACAGCTAGGCCGCGAGGCAGCCGCAGTTACCGAACCCCAACAGTCCTACAGGAGACAGACTTACAGTCCTACAGACAGCCGTAAACGGCGCTGCAAGGCCAAAAAACCCTCCTCTAGGTTATCCTATATAGTGTTTTTCCACTATTTAGCTGGATACGAGTGGAAAGACACTAATAGGAATTTTTTTTTTTCAAATTTTAAACAGGCTGCACTATTTGAAAAAAAGGAAAATTTTTCTCAAGGTATGAGCCAGTAACGAACCCTGAGCTGAATCCAACCGGCTATGGCTGCACACAGACTACAGGGCGAGCTGGGCTCACACGGAGACCGTGCAGACAGCCGTAAACGGCGCTGCAAGGCCCAAAAACCCCCCTCTAGGTTATCCTATGTAGTGTTTTTCCACAATAGAGCTGGAGACTGGTGGAAAAACACTAATGGGAAATTTGAGAAAAAATGTGCAGCAGGCTGCACTAAGAGCAAAAAAGGACAACTGTGTGAGGCAGTGTGAACCCCCCCTGAGCTGAATACAACCGGGTATATGGCTGCACACAGACTACAGAGTGAGCTGCACACACACACACAGAGACCTTGCAGAACGCTGTTAAAACAGCGCTGCAAGGCAAGAGCAAGGTGAACAGTGAAGAACACACAGCGTTTTGCTAAATTAGCCTTTGGAAAGGAAAATAAAGCAATTAGCTAGCTCGACTGGCCCTCAGTTAGAACACAGCGTCCTGTCCCTAACTGAAATCACAGCAGAGTGAGCGCAAAATGGCGGCAGCGTTTTTTATAGTGCAGAGTGACATCATTTCAGCAGCCAATCCCAGCCTTGCCAGTACTTACATGCCCACCATGCTAAACAGGATGTGCCCACACTTCCAATCATTCCTCATTGGCTGCTGCGTTCAGTTTGAATTCTGGGAACTTCCGATTCCGGTATCCGATACGCGGGAAGTATCGGAATTCGGTATCGGAATTCCGATACCGCAAATATCGGCCGATACCCGATACTTGCGGTATCGGAATGCTCAACACTATTAGCGACGGATTGCGACGGATGGCTTCACGTTTCATCCATCGTTCACTGGATCCATCGAAAATTGTCTGTCTGGCGGCCGAACACAACAGACAAAGTAACGTTTTTTGTGTACGTCGAAAAATCGGACAGCAACGGATCCGTCGCCGTCCATCGTTTACTCGAATGGAAGCTTATGGGCACCGGATCCATCAAATGATGGAATCCAGCAACGGATTCCATTTTTTTTAACTGAGCATGCTCCGATTTCTTTAGGATCCAATTAGCCAGATCTGCTAGTCGGATCCCTCAAAAAAACGAATCAGTCGCATCAGTTTTACACAATCTGTGACGGATCCGTTGAGCCAACAGATTGTGACTGATGGCAAAAAACTGATATGTGAAAGGGGCCTTACCGGATAGCACTGGGCCCAATGTTATGCTATGGGGCAGTGCAGATCTGTGATTTTCTCATGGCGATAAAGAAGACAATTACAGCATGCTGAAGTGGTTTTGTCCTTATTGGTGTATGCTTCAGACCCATTCCGGGTCCCCCTCTTTTGCTTCTAAAGTACTGTGCGCCGGCACGCCGACATCCGTGGTGCACATCTTGGCTCAGGGAGCATTCTCGGAGCTCCACAGCCATCAAAACTGAATGACTGCGCATCTCCAGCGACCTCCACCTCTTCTGTGATGCCTGGTGACAGCGCTAATGCGATGATGTCATCACGTACACACCAGCATGTACACGTGCCACTTGCCAGGACACTAGAAGTGGAGGAAGCTGTGCCTGCAGGGGATCCTATGAGAGATAAGTATGAAAAACGTAAAGAAAAAAAAAAGAATTCAATGGGTGTGTAGGGGGGAACAAATGTTGATAAACTGAGAGTGAGGGACGGGGACAGTGAATGGTGATGTATTGAGATGGGGAAGCGCAAATAATGATGATTTTGGGGTGGGGGGACAGGGAACAGCAAATGAATTAAAGGTGGGTATGGGGGGAGCAAACAATGAATTGAAAGTGGGGGAGGGGAGAGCAAATGATAAATTGAAGGTGGGTTGGAGAGAGCAAATTATGAATTGAGGGTGGGGCTGGAGAGAGCAAATTATGAATTGAAGGTGGGGGTGGGGAGAGCAAACAATGAATTGAAAGTAGGGGGTGGGGAGAGCAAATTATGACTTTAGGGTGGGGTAGAGCAAATAATAATGAATTGAGGATGGTGGGAGTACATGATGAATTGAGACTAGGGGATGGGGACAGTAAATGATGATGATGATGAATTGCGAGTGGAGCATGGCGACAACAAATGATGAATTGGGTTTTGGGGCAGGAAATAATAAGTTGAGAGTGGTGGAGAGAAAATGATGTATTGAGTGTGGTGGAGAGCACTTGATAATGAATGGAGGGTGGGGGAGAGAGAGGACATTGGGTGCATGTAAATATAATAGATCGAGGGAGCTGGAGGTGGAGGGCGTTGAGGATTCATGAGTGTGACTGGTATAGAATTGGGGAAGAGTACAGGTGCTAATTAATTTATATATTTATTAGGTGGGGAAAGTAGCTATTTATAGTTAGTTGTGGCACAGTGGTGGATTACAATTTATATTTGAAATGGTGGTTTTCATAATAAGTAATTATATATTAATGGTGGGTGCACGTTTGTATTCAGCTGTGTATAGTAGAAGTTGGGGAAAAAGTGGGGAATGTGCTCTGGAATTGGTGCTCTACATACCTGGATGTTATTTTCTGTAGTAACGAGTCCTAGCTGGAAGAAGTGATGGTGGTCTACACAGGATGAAGAAGAAAAGCGCACATGAAGGACTTCAACTAGAGATGTCAAGGGTGAGTCAGTGTGTTACCTGTATACCTGTTTACTATATACAGAGGTCCTGTGTATAATGTCACTGGTGATCACTGTATTACCTGTACACTGACACTATATACAGAGCTCCTGTGTATAATGTCACCTGTGAGTCACTGTTTTACTTGTACACTGACACTATATACAGATCTCCTGTATATAATGTCACTGGTGATCCCATTAGTACCTGTACACTATACACTATATAGAAAACTCCTGTCTATGATGTTATTTTTTATACCTGTATTACCTGTTACTGACATATAAAGAGCTCCTGTGTATAATGTCACTGGTGATCCCTGTATTACCTGTACACTAGACAGTATATATAGAGCCTCTGTGTATAATGTCATTTTTGATCCCTGTATTATCTGTACACTGACACTATATACAGAGCTCCTGTGTATAATGGCACTTGTTTTTTTAATTAACCCCTTTGCGACCTTAGCTTTACTAGTACTGCACTGCGGGAGGTGCATTTGAGCCCAGAGCAGTACTAGTATGGCGCCGCGATGGCCACGGCCTCACACTGAGCGCTGCAGTGAACGCGTGCGGGTGTCAGCAGTATTGGGCAGCTGACAGCCCGCAGCAACGCCTACGATTGGTGCTTACACCAATCGTGGGCATTTAATGCCTCTGATGCCGCTGTCAGCAGTGACAGCGGCACAGAGAAGCATCGCGCAGGGAGGGAGCTCCCTGCATGCTTCCCTCAGAACAATGAGATCGTGCTGTTCTGATGGTCTCCATGGAGACCCGCGGCACCAAGATGGTCACAGGGTCCTTCCGAGTCTGCAGGGAGGTGGCTTGTGAGCGCCTGCTGAGAGCAGGCACCGGCATGCCTCCTTCCCTGCCTGTCAGATCCTGATCTGACATTTTGCTGTGCTGTGTCAGATCAGTGATCTGCTGTAAACTAGTAATGTCCCATACTGGGACAATGTAGTAAAGTAAAAAAAAATATAATGTGTAAAAATATTTTTTTTTAAAATCCCCAAATAAAGACATTTTTTTTTTTTTACCAATAAATACATTTATTTATGTAAATAAAAAAAACAAAAAAGTACACATACTTGGTATCACTGCGTCTGTAACGACCCGCTCTATAAAACTGTCCCACTAGTTAACCCCTTCAGTGAACACCGTAATAAAAATAAATAAAAAATGAGGCAAAAACAATGCTTCCTCAGAATACAGCTGAACAAAAAGTGCAATAAAACCCAATAAAAAACGGACATAAATAAAAAGGGTTATAATTTCCAAAATGGGGTCAGTTGGCGGAATTCTCCTTTTATAACACTTAGGGGCTCTTTATATGGAATCCACAAACTAGTCTAGGACAATCTGCGTTCCAGGAGGCAAATAGCGCTCTGTCCCTGCATGAATCACTCCGTATGGCAAAGTAGTACTGTACAGCCACATATGGGGTATTTCTACATTCAGCAGAAATTATGGGACAAATTCTGGCACCATTTTACCCATTTCCCAGTGTCAAAATGTATGGCTATGTGCACACGATGCGGATTTGCTGCGGATCCGCAGCGGATTTTTCCACGCAGAAACGCTGCAGATCCGCACTGTGATGTACAGTACAACGTTGTTCAATAGGAAAAAAAAAAAGCTGTGCAGATGGTGCGGAAAAATCAGTGTGGAATTGCTGCGGATTTCAAAGAAGTGCATGTCACTTCTTTTGTGCGGATCTGCAGTGTTTCTGCACCCCTCCATGTAAAAAATCCGCAGTGGCAAAATCTGCAGAAAATCCGCATCAATTCCGCATAAATACCGCACAAAATCCGCATAAAAACGGCGGCAAATCCGCAGCTACAGATGCTGCCAGGAGATGCGGATTTTGTGCAGAAAATTCTGCACCTCTTTTGCTACATGTGCACATAGCCATAAACTTGGGGCTAAAACACAATCTTGGTGGTAAAAATGTAAATTATTTTATTTTCATTTCTCAATGGTATAAAAGCCTGTGACACACCTGTGGTGTCAATATAATTACTGCACCCCTAGATAAATTCATTGAGAGGTTTAATTGCTAACATGGGGTCACTTATGAGGGGTTCTGCTGTTCTGGCACCTCAGGGGCTCTGTCAATGTAACATGGCACCCTCACACCATTCTAGCAAAATCTGCACTGTAATATGGCAATACCTTCCTTCTGAGCTTTGCACTGTGCCTCAAAAGTAGTTTTCAACAATGTAGGGGTATCGGTGAACTCAGAAGAAATTGTACAACAAACTTTGGGGTCCATTTTCTAAATTTTGCCCATGTGAAAAAACAGAAATTGTAGCTAAAAAAGATTTTTGTGGGAAAATGTTATTTTTTTTATTTTCATGGCTTAATGTTATAAACTTCTGTGAAGCACCTGGGGGTTAAAAGTGCTCAATATACATCTAGATAAGGTCCCAAAGGGTCTAGTTTCCAAAATGGTGTCACTTGTTGGAGGTTTCCACTGTTTAGGTACATCAGGGGCTCTTCAAACGGGACATGGCGTCCACTAATTATTCCATCAAATTTTAAATTCAAAAAGTCCAATGGCGGTCCTTCCCTTCCAAGCCCTGCTGTGCGCCAAAACAGTGGTTTTCCCCCACATATGGGGTATCAACGTACTCAGGAGAAATGAAACAACAAATTTTATATAGCAATTTCTCCTGTTACGCTTATGAAAATGCAAAACATGGAGCTAAAAATGATTTATTTGGGAAAAATGTGATTTTTTATTTCCGTGGCTCTACTCTATAAACTTATGTGAAGCACCTGTGGGTTCAAGTTGCTCAATACACATCTAGATAAGTTCCAAAAGGGGTCTAGTTTCCAAAATGATGTCACTTGTTGGGGGTTTCCACTGTTTAGGAACATCAGGGGCTCTTCAAATGTAACATGGAATCCGCTAATTATTCCATCAAATTTTGCATTCAAAAAGTCAAATGACACTCCTTCCCTTCCGAGCCCTGCCGTGTGCCCAAACAGTGGTGTTGCCCTGGATATGGGGTATTGGCATACCCAGGAGAAATTGCAAAGCAAATTGTATGGAGCAATTTCTTTTGTAACCCTTATGAAAATGCAAAATATGGATCTAAAAAAGATTTATTTGGGAAAAATGTAATTTTTTTAAATTTCCACGGCTCTACGCTGTGGGCTCAAGGTGCTCAATACACATCTAGATAAGTTCCATAAAGGGTCTAGTTTCCAAAATGGTGTCACTTGTTGAGAGCTTTCACTGTTTAGGCATATGAGGGACATTCAGCGTCTCCCACTCACACACCACCTCCTCACCTCGCCCACTATCTGTTGGAGTCCCACAAGGTTCAGTCCTAGGGCCCCTGCTCTTCTCCATTTACACCTTTGGCCTGGGACAGCTCATTGAATTTCATGGCTTTCAGTATCACCTCTATTCTGATGACACACAGATCTACATCTCTGGACCAGATATCACCTCCCTACTAACCAGAATCTCTCAATGTCTGTCCACTATTTCATCCTTCTTCTCTGCTAGATTTCTGAAACTTAACATGGACAAAACAGAATTCATCATCTTTCCCCATCTCACGCGACCCCCCCAACGAACCTATCCATTACAGTAAATGGCTGCCCACTCTCCCCGGTCCCACAAGCTCGCTGCCTCGGGGTAATCCTTGACGCTGATCTCTCCTTCAAACCACGTATCCAAGCCCTTTCCACTTCCTGCCGACTTCAACTCAAAAATATTTCACGGATCCGTACATTCCTAAACCAAGAATCAGCAAAGACCCTAGTGCATGCCCTCATCATCTCTCGCCTTGACTACTGCGACCTCCTGCTCTGTGGCCTCCCCTCTAACACTCTTGCACCCCTCCAGTCTATTCTAAACTCTGCTGCCCGACTAATCCACCTGTCCCCCCGCTATTCCCCAGCTTCTCCCCTCTGTCAATCCCTTCACTGGCTCCCCATTGCCCAGAGACTCCAGTACAAACCCCTAACCATGACGTACAAAGCCATCCACAACCTGTCTCCTCCATACATCTGTGACCTCGTCTCCCGGTACTTACATACACGCAACCTCCGATCCTCATAAGATCTCCTTCTCTACTCCCCTCTTATCTCCTCTTCCCACAATCATATACAAGATTTCTCTCGCGCATCACCCCTACTCTGGAACCCTCTACCACAACACATCAGACTCTTGCCTACCACCAAAACCTTCAAAAAGAACCTGAAGACCCACCTCTTCCGACAAGCCTACAACCTGCAGTAACCACCGATCGACCAAACCGCTGCACGACCAGCTATATCCTCGCCTACTGTATTCTCACCCATCCCTTGTAGATTGTGAGCCTTCGCGGGCAGGGTCCTCACTCCTCCTGTACCAGTTATGACTTGTATTGTTTAAGATTGTTGTACTTGTTTTTATTATGTATACCCCTCCTCACATGTAAAGCGCCATGGAATAAATGGCGCTATAACAATAAATAATAATAATAATAATAATAAGGGGCTCTCCAAACGCGACATGGCAACCTCTATTTATTCCAGCATATTTTACATTCAAATAGTCAAATAGCGCTCCTTCCTTTCTGAGCCCTGCCGTGTGCCCACACAGTAGATTTAGCCCACATATGGGGTGTCGGCATGCTCAGGAGATATTGCACAATAAAATGTATGTTCCATTTTCTGTTACCCTTGTGAAAGTAAAATAAATTAGGTCTAAAAGAATTTTTTTGTGAAAGAAAAGTAAATGTTTATTTTTTCCTTCCACAGTCCAAAAATTCCTGTGAAGCACCTGAAGGGTTAATAAACTTCTTGAATGTGGTTTTGAGCACCTTGAGGGGTGCAGTTTTTATAATGGTGTCGTTTTTGGGTATTTTATGTCACCTAGGCCCCTCAAAGTCACGTCAAGTGTGAGGTGTTCCCTAAAAAAATGTTTTTGCTAATTTTGTTGTAAAAATGAAAAATCTCTGGTCAACTTTTAACCCTTATAACTTCCTGACAAAAAAGAAATGTTTCCAAAATTGTGCTGATGTAAAGTAGACATGTGGGAAATGTTATTTATTAACTATTTTGTGCGCTATGACTCTCTGATTTAAGGACATAAAATCTAAAATTTTGAAAATGTGTTTTTGCGTGTTTTTTGGTGCGTTTTTTGTGCGGATTTTTCGTGTTTTTTTCCAGAGCTTCCCAATGCATTAAGTAGCGGGAAATCCATGAAAAATCTGCAAAATTAATGAACATGCTGCGTTTTTTTCCACGATGCATTTTATTCGCGGAAAAAAGCAACATATGCAGAAACATTGTGGATTGCATTCTATTTCATGGGATGCATAATGGATGCATTTGTTTTGCGGTTTTATCGCATTTTAATAGCAAAAAAAAGCAAAAAAAACACGAAATATCCGGAACGTGTGCACACAGCCTTAATGTGTCATCAGGGTTTTTCACGGCCGGATAAAGAAATAAGTAATCTAAAAAATTCTCCTATACTTTGTAAAGTTGTAATGCTATCAAAGTAACCTGGGCTTCCATAACACCTCAGCAGTGCCACAGGCTGATCGCCTCCATGCCACACTGCATTGATGCAGTAATTGATGCAAAAGGAGCCTCAACCAAGTATTGAGTGCATTTACTGAATATACATTTCAGTAGGCCAACATTTCAAGTTTTAAAATCATTTTTCAAGCTGGTGTTATAAAGTATTCTAATTCACTGAGATAATGACTTTTGGGCTTTCATTGGCTGTAAGCCATAATCATCAACATTATGAGAAATAAACACTTGAAATAGATCATTCTGTGTGTAATGACTCTATATAATATAGGAGTTTCACTTTTTGTATTAAAGAACTGAAATAAATTAACTTTTTGATGATATTCTAATTTTGTGAGAAGCACCTGTATATTTTTGATCCAAGTGCTGTCTGTAAAAAACTGACATCACACGGACTGCACTAAAATCAATGGCATCCAATTAGCAAATCACTGCAGGATAGAGGGCACAGGATATACAGGAAAGAGGGTGCCATCAGAAACACAGAGGAGTAGAAACAAAAAACCCTACAAAATTCAGGAGAACAGTGGCATTCACATGGGTAAAATATTTACTAATTTCTGTCCAGTTTTTTTTTTCAGAAATCTTGCTATTATGTGCCACTGAAAACATCCACTATCTTTATTTTAGCAATATTACCTTTTATCATGCTGTAGCAGCACATCTTCAGTGCTGGATTCAGCTCTCATGGGGTTAATCGACAACTTCCTTTCTCCTGAGTTATTGTGCTCCAATACTACAAGTTCCATGATTCTTTGCACTGCCACTAAGCCCGAACCTAGCACACCCACTCCAAAAACACACCCAAACCCCTCCCTGCTCTAGCTTCAAAAAGATTTGTGATGTCATTTCTATCCAACCTCCTCTTTTACATTTATCCAACCCACACTCCATTACACAGAGATAGATAGATAGATAGATATGGGATGGATAGATACATACATATATATATATCTATATCTATTTCCATAGATATGTCCATATCCATGTTTCTAAACCCCTTCACCCCTGGAGCTTTTTTCGTTTATCGCTCCCCTCCTTTCCAGAGCAATAATTTTTTTCCGTCAATATGGCCATGTGAGGGCTTATCTTTTGCGGGACAAGTTCTACTTTTGAACAGCATTGGTTATACCATGTCGTGTAACAGAAAATGTGAAAAAAAGTCAAAGTGGATGAAATTGCAAAAAAAGTGCAATCCGACACTTGTTTTTTGCTTGGCTTTTTTGCTAGGTTCACTAAATGCTAAGGCTGTGTGCACATGTTGCGAATTTGGTTGCAGATCCGCCGGGTTTTATGCTGCACAGAGAAACACCAGAGAAAACATGGAGTATGAGTCCCATTTTAACAAAATGTAAATATATATCTTTATTAGTAAGATCAACACATACAAATAGAAAACATAATAAATCATTACAGACGTACAATACTCAGAGAGGAACCAAAGAACAGCACTGAAAAAAGTCACTGCAGGGCGACAGCCCCTGTAAATCCCTGTTAGTTACAACATCATAAAGTGCCAATAGTGCATGTAAATGTGAGGGACACCATATAACCAGATAGCTACAAGTCTCTCAGCATATCTCCCATAGTGGGATACTAAACGCCAAAAACGGCTGCTAGCATACTCAATCCGGCTAAGTGTCTCTTACCCATGCGACAGGAACACAGGGTTCATTGCCGCAGCCCCAACGCGCGTTTCGCGTCGGCTTCGTCAGACGTAAAAGAGGAGGTTGGACAGAAATGACATCACAAATCTTTTTTTTTGTTCAATAATACATCTTTATTTAGCTTTCAAAAATGCATACAAAAACGCACAAAAAACATGCAAAAACCACACCAAAAAAATTAAAAAATGCATCAAAAGCGCGCAAAAACTGCACCAAAAGCTGCATCAAAACCGCACCAAATACTGCATCAAAACTGCACCAAAAACGACATCATATCTTCACCAAAAACTGCATAACAAAGCATTAAAAACCCGAATCAAACCACACAAAAAAACACACCAAATACTGCAGCAAAAACTGAATCAAAACCGAGCAAAAAGCACAAAAATTGCACCAAGAACAGCATCAAAACCAAACAAAAAACCTGCATCAAAACCGCACAAAAACATTAAAAAAACTTGAAAAAAATGCATCCAAAATGCAGCTGCGTTTTCTGCAAGGAGTTGCAGATTTTGTGCAGACAATTCTGCACCCAAATCTGCAACGTGTTTGTTCTGTCTTCCTCCACGTAGGATGCTGTGTGGATTCCAACATACGGCTAAACCTTCATCCACATCCCAGTAAACAGACTGTGTTGATGCTTAAGTCTTATTTATTAGGGTGATGATAACCAAAACTATAACGTTGAACAACAATGGTGGACAGTATTCATAGTAGATGATCGAATAGTGAATGATGTTGATGTACAAAGTGGATGTTCAGTGAATAATCATAGTGGATGATTGATCATAGTGGATGACTGGTGAAAAACTGTAAAGAATAACAGCATTTCAGTATATGCACATACAGGGTGCAATCACATAAATAACTGGGACATAACAGCAAGAATTATACAGAGTGCATTACACAGTAATTCTAACAGCACTGCCCTATTCTATACAAGAATGCATCTATCTAAATGCAGAGTACACATTAACCTAACTGCAAACTGCAAAGCACATCTGCCTAACTATATCTGACTATAGGAGCTGCATAAGATTTAAATACTAACACAAACATAAGATGCATTAAACCTTTATAAACATACCGAGATCCGTTAGGACAGGGGTAAGAAAGTAAGCGAGACAGGAGCAGGTGTGCCTCTCTGCAGATCTGAGGAAAAATGGCTACTGAAGCTTGTCTTCACAAGAAGAATGTGGGCGAAACTAACCCATAAGACATTGCTCTTAGGAGGGAAAGGTTGGTAAACAACATGAAAAGTAAGCAACTGATGACCTCCAGTGGCCACAACTTGAATAACATGATAATTAACTCTCTGCACATTAAGATGGGCAGAACACTCCCCGCTTGGCGTCAACAGATGCCACAATTAGGTTCTTTTGGGGAAAATAATAATACAAGCTCGGTAACGGGTCTGAGGAACAGTTTCTTTTCTCCAAGCTTGCACACTCTGACCTCTACTTTCCGCACTTTCCCATCTTTACTGGGCAGGGTCTTAATGACTAGGCCGAGTGGCCACTCGTTCCGATGTGACTGACTGTCTTTGACGAGTACAACATCGCCAGATTGAATGTTTGGGCGGTCTTTCTGCCACTTTGTCCTGCTTTGCAGAGTGCAGAGATACTGTTTCCTCCATCTATTCCAGAAGACATTGGACACGCTTTGTACTTGCCTCAATTGTCGTCTGTAGAGGTCTTTGTCATTGAATTCTCCGAGTGGAGCTTTCGGGACACAGGTTTTCTGTGTGAGTAACATTGCAGGAGTAAGGATGGATGGATCTCCAGAATCACTAGAAAGTGCTGTCTTGTAGGACTGGGTTACATGAAATAGACAAGCTATAGCTCGAACAAGTGACTTCCATGTGGAGAACCTGCTGAACCGGTGAGATTCGAGGTGGCAGCTTGAAATCTCTGTATGTAGAGCAGACACTTGAGGTCGGATCTCTTCATCTGTGTCTGGACCCACTAGTTCGAAAGTTTCAGGCCTGCTGATGTGGGACATCGAACGGTACAAAGATTTAGGACCTGTGAACCATGAAGTGTCCTTCAGATGACTGGGTGCAACGGATCTAGTCGCGTGGTCCGCAGGATTGTGGTGAGTAGGTACGTAGTGCCACTGATTAGGGTCGGTGGATCTTCTTACCCGAAGTACCCGGTTGCTGATGTAGACGTAGAAGCGTTGTGTCTCGTTACAGATGTACCCCAGTACCACCTTGCTATCGGTGTAGAACTCTGCATCCCCGATCTTCAGGCCCATCACATCCGAGACCAGCTCGGCCAACTCAACTGCGAGGACAGCAGCACAGAGTTCCAGTCTGGGTATCGTGTGTTCACGAAGTGGCGCCAATTTCGTCCGGCTCATAACGAACCCGATATGGCATTGTCCGCTTACGTCTGTGGATTTGAGGTACACTACTGCTGCAATCGCTTTGACTGATGCATCACAGAAAATACAAAGTGTTTGCGTTTTGACCTCTGAGGATGGCACAGGAGCATACGGTCGTTTCACACGAAGGTTGGTCAGGGCTTCAAGAGACTTCCTCCACTCTGCCCACAGGTCAGCCTTTCCTGCTGGAAGTGGATCATCCCAATCAGTAGTGTCTTGGGTGAAGTCCCTGAGCATCAGCTTTCCTTGGATGGTTACTGGAGCTACGAACCCCAAGGGGTCGTATAAACTATTCACTAAGGAAAGAACTCCTCTGCGCGTGAAGGGTTTCTCATCCTTGCTGATCTGAAAGGTGAAGGTATCTGTCTTCAGGTCCCACAGCAATCCAAGGCTCCGCTGCATAGGAAGGGGTCGATGCTGAGGTCTAAATCCTTTAGATCGCTGGAATAGTCTTCAGAGGGAAAGGCTTCCATCAACTCTCGGCTGTTGGAAGAAATCTTGTGTAACTTTAGGTTAGACTGAGCGAGCATGTCACGAGTCCTCTTTAGTAGACTGATTGCAGCCTCACTTGTCGGTGTGGACTTCAAACAGTCATCCACGTAAAAATCCTTTTCCACAAAGGACCTGACGTCCGAGCCATACTCTTCTTCACCCTTTTTGGCAGAATGTCGGAGGCCGTAGATTGCGTCCGCTGGGGAAGGACTGTTCCCAAAGATGTGTACCCGCATCCGGTACTCTGCGATGTCTTCGTCCGGGTCGTTGTCACGGTACCAGAAGAACTTCAGGTAGTTTCTGTGTTCCTCTTTGACGAGAAAACAGTGGAACATCTGTTGTATGTCGGCCATAAATGCCACTGAATCTCTACGGAAACAGAGTAATACTTCCAGAAGTCTGTTGTTGAGGTCTGGGCCCGACAGTAAGACATCATTCAATGACACGTCTTCGCATTTGGCACTTGAGTCGAATACCACTCTAATTTGACCTGGCTTCTTAGGATGGTACACTCCGAAGATGGGCAGGTACCAACACTCCTCTCCGTGTCGAAGTGCAGGTGCAATCTCTGTGTGGTTGTTCTGGAATATCTTTCCCATGAAGGTAAAGAAATGTTCCTTCGTCTCAGGTGACTTCTGAAGCTTGTGTCTTAGGGAGATGAATCTGCTATAGACCAATTCCTTGTTGTTGGGTAGGCGTCTCCTCTGAGGTTGAAATGGTAGAGGTGCGACCCAACTATTCGCCGTATCCTTGACTATTTGTTCGTCCATGATGTCCAGGAATATCTTGTCTTCTATAGACATCGCTACCTTGTTGTCTTCCTTCGTCCTGTGGAAGACTGTACATCCTATGTGGTCTTGTTCACCTTCACAGGCGTGGTCTTCGTTGATAGGAACTGAGAAAGGGCAAGGTAGGGGAGTGCTGCTCGGTAGTTCCTTTACCAGCAGACTATTGTGACACGGCTGGAAGAGAGATGGACGTCCATTTTCTAGTGTGCTGGTAAGCATACTGTTGACTGAGACCGGCTTGTGTGCTCCTCCTAGACAGAAATCTCCTACAATGACCCATCCAAGGTCTTGCCTCTGCGCGTATGGAGCATTCAGTGAGCTGTTGATATATTCTCTAGTCTTGTGGACTCGTAGTATATCTCTTCCCAGAAGTAAAGCTATTGGCGCTTCTGGTTCCAACTTAGGTATCAGGTGGGCTATACGCTTCAGGTGGGGGTGATACGTTGCCACCTCTGGTGAAGGTATCTCAGACCTGTTGTCAGGAATCTGGTTGCACTCCAGGATGGTCGGTAGTGACCGACAGGTCTGGCCATCCATGGACTCCACTTTGTATCCAGTTGCTTTCCTCCCCGCCGTCTCGACGGTACCTGAACATGTCCTAAGGGAGTAGGGAGAACCGGGGCCTACAATGCTGAAGTTGTCAAAGAAGATGGACCTGGCTAAAGACCTATTACTTTGGTCATCTAGGATTGCATATATCTTGAGCGCTTTGTCTCTGTGGCCTGTTGGATAGACTCGGACAAGGCAGATTTTTGAGCAGGATCTTCCTCCCTTGAGTCCCTTACAGATCTCTGTACATTGAGAGGTGACCGCAGGGGTGTCTTCGTCGGTGTTCCTCTATTTCTCATCGTGCTCCTCTGCTTGTGACGACACTCCTGGAGGTGGTCCAGGATGCAAGGCTGTATTGTGATCCGTGCTGCTGCATTCTGCACATTTCACGCTAGCTCCACAGTTCCTGGCGAAGTGAGAGGTCGTAGCACAGCATTTGAAGCAGATGTTGTTTTCCTTGAGGAAACCTTTGCGATCCTCTAAAGTCTTCTCCCTGAAGGCTCTGCACTTTAGTAGAGGATGTGGTTTCCTGTGTAGAGGACACTGCTTACTGACATCCTGAGGTTTTCTCTCTTCCGTAGGGGGCTTAGTTGTCTTGTGTGGAGGACCTGTGGAATCAATATCAGTTTTATGGACTGCCACGGGTGTCTTACTGGGTTTGACACCAGGGGTAGCGGAACATGACAGAGTGAAATCAAAACTAGGGTCATTTCTGATCTTGGCTTGCTGGGTGACAAACTCAACAAATACAGCAAAAGGAGGGAATGGTACGTTATGAATTTGTTTATACCGTGAACCATGTATAATCCACCTTTCTTGAAGATTGTAAGGAAGTTTTTGTACTATAGGATTGACACCCCTAGCAGTGTCTAAGAATGCCAATCCAGCCAAGTGACCTTCCCTCTGGGCGACCTGTAACTCTATCAATAAATCATTCAATTCTCTAAGTTTTTGATAACCCTTGGGCCCTATCTTAGGGAAATCATCAATTCTTTTGAATAAAGCATTCTCTATTACTTCTACGGACCCATAGCATTCCTCAAGTCTTTCCCACACTTTACGTAAACCTATGTGTGGGTATTCTATGTTAATGTCTCTTAGTCTTTTAGCATGCTCGACTGATTCAGTTCCAAGCCACTTTACCAGGAGATCTAACTCCTCACTACTAGAAAGGTCCAGTCCCTGAATGGCGTTCTGGAACGAAGCTCGCCACGATCTGTAGTTTTCGGCTTTGTCAGTGAACTTTACAAGTCCTTTTGTTACCAGTTCTCGGCGGGCAAACAACTTTGCCAAGTCTATGGTGGCTTGATCAGTGTTGGTACGAGCCGGTATGTTATAGCCATGTCTAGTGTGTGGTGCGTCACCATACCTGTGAGATGCTCTTGGCTTCGGACAGTCTGCATAGTACCTTTCTGGTGAAGAAGATGTCTCTTTAAGGTGAGGTGGGAGCTGTACCTTCTTCTCAGTGGAACGGTAGCTGTGGCGACTCCTCTGTGTTGGACGTCTTCTTGTTTGTAGTAGTGAAGTTCGGGGTTGGATCGATGATAATCGGCGTAGGCTGATCGTTGTAGTCTGTCGAGGGTGTTGTCCATGCTGGAGTGTCGATGAACGTACTCTGCGACGCGCTGAGCTGGATCTTGCTGCTCTAGATCTGTTCCAAGAACGTTGCTGCGTCTCTCATAATCAGGATCCTTCATGGCTTCCAAGTACTCTGCCTTTGCTATTGCAGCTGCTGCCTCTTTGTCTACCATAAGCCTTTCTAGAGACACTTGCAGGCGCGCACCTTCTGCTTCTTGCTCTGCCCGCAAACATGCGGTTTCAGCTTGCAAACGTGCATTTTCTGCTTCATGCTCTGCCTGCAAACGTGCGGTTTCGGCTTGCAGGCGTGCAGTTTGTTCTGCCTGCAAACGTACCTTTTCTGCCTCATGCTCTGCTTGTCTCAGCTTTAGATGCATTTCTTTCTCGGCAAAGGAGGACCTCGCTTTGGCTGCTTCAGCTTCAGCACGAGCGACAGCAGCCAGCTCTGCTAATGATGACCTGTTAGAGCTTGCTCGTGACCTCATCTTGAGTGAGGATGTGCTGTTTCGAGACATTGTGCACTTAGCTGCGTACTGCTGAGTGTTTTTGCGGGAAACTGAGTCTAGGTGCGGTGAGCTTCCGCGTGGCGGGAATGATGTAGCTCCTCTTGGCGGGCTGCAGTATAGTCCCGCGGCTGTATGGCGGCTGCTGTGATACCCAAATGCGGAGCAGTGTGGGTGTTAGCGGTTCCGTACAGTCTGAACAACTACAGCCTGCGACCGGCTATCAGTTTCACTGAAGGCAGCTAATCTGTTCTTACTTTACAATCACCGCCTGCGACTGGCGGTCTCGTTTTTCATTGTTCTGTCTTCCTCCACGTAGGATGCTGTGTGGATTCCAACATACGGCTAAACCTTCATCCACATCCCAGTAAACAGACTGTGTTGATGCTTAAGTCTTATTAATTAGGGTGATGATAACCAAAACTATAACGTTGAACAACAATGGTGGACAGTATTCATAGTAGATGATCGAATAGTGAATGATGTTGATGTATAAAGTGGATGTTCAGTGAATAATCATAGTGGATGACTGATCATAGTGGATGACTGGTGAAAAACTGTAAAGAATAACAGCATTTCAGTATATGCACATACAGGGTGCAATCACATAAATAACTGGGACATAACAGCAAGAATTATACAGAGTGCATTACACAGTAATTCTAACAGCACTGCCCTATTCTATACAAGAATGCATCTATCTAAATGCAGAATACACATTAACCTAACTGCAAGCTGCAAAGCACATCTGCCTAACTATATCTGACTATAGGAGCTGCATAAGATTTAAATACTAACACAAACATAAGATGCATTAAACCTTTATAAACGTACCGAGATCCGTTAGAACAGGGGTAAGAAAGTAAGCGAGACAGGAGCAGGTATGCCTCTCTGCAGACCTGAGGAAAAATGGCTACTGAAGCTTGTCTTCACAAGAAGAATGTGGGCGGAACTAACCCATAAGACAATGCTCTTAGGAGGGAAAGGTTGGTATATTCCGACGCACTGACGTCATACATGCGCCGTGATTAGGGGCACCTGATGGAGTTTACGGATCTCTTAAATACCGGGTTAAAACACAATACAGCACTGCCCCCTGATGAAGCCGACGCGAAACGCGCGTTGGGGCTCCGGTGGTAACTCCTGGTGGTCCGGAAAATGGGTAAGATCCTGATAGGGATTGTGAGCATCTAGTATGCTACTTTGTATGGCAACCCCTGATTTGGGTAACAGTATTTAGCACAGCTTGCTTACTCTCTCTCAGTAACTTCCTGCTTGCCCAATTCTATGATATGCACTAGTGGCATTTTACTTGTTTATACGGACATTTCCAGGGGGTTCTCCCCGGATGTGTGTTGTTTTTTTCAGTGTTGCTCTAGTTTTTCCCTCATTATCATTCTGTAGTACTGGTATTGTTATGTGATGTGTTTTGTATTTATTTCATGTAATTAAATTTGAAAATAATTTTATATAAAAAAATTGTGGACGTATACTCCTATTTTTTTCTTTCGGTTTTCATGATTGTCTCTTGGAGTGTCCGGAGTATTAGCATATATGCAGTTTCTGTTTTTCATGGTATGAACACATGGCTACATGCATGTGTATGAGATCGCATATGTTTTGGTCCACTGTGGGCTGTATTTATTATCGTCGCATGGTACATGTTGCATGTCGCATGGTGTCGCATGCTGCATGTCACATGTCACAAGGTGCATGTCTTCGCATGGCGCATGTCCGTTGGTGCATGTTGTCACATGTCGCATGGTACATGTCGCAAGCTGTCACATGTTGCATGGTACATGTTGCATGCTGTCACATGTTGCATGTCGTCGCATGCTGCATGGTGTATGTTGTCACATGTTGCATGTTGTCACTTGTCGTAGCATGTTGCATGTCTCATGTTGCATGGTGCATGTTCTGTATGTGTGTTCTATGTATGTATTGTATATGTGTGTTTTTTGTTTCTTTTACATTCAACACATTAGCCGGATGATGAGGCTACTACTGTCCCATCATTGGCTAATGTGTCACTCGCTGTCACTGTAGCAGGCAGAGCCCGATGGGACTTATAGTCCCATCGGACGATGCCTGCACACAGAGATGCCACCGCCCAGCCCCGCACACTCTAGCACCTTCGGCACAGACCTTCACCGCGCAGACCCCCGCCATTGCACTGGCCGCCGCACCAGACGCCGCCGCCGCCGCACGGGCCGCTGATGCACAGGCCGCCGCCGCAGCCGCCGCAGCGGCCACCGCACCAGCCGCCGATGAACCGGCCGCCGCCACGGCACCGGCCACCGACGCACCGGCCGCACATCTCGGCACATGAGCGCGGCCGGCTAGCAGATCCTAGCACAGCCCCGCCCGCAGCACAGCCCCGCCCGCCCGCAGATCCCAGTACACACAGCCCCGCCTGTCCCCAGCACAGCCCCACAGGCAGCACACAGCCACGCCCACAGCCCAGTCACTCTTGAGTGCCTGCTGCCTGTGGAGCCTTGGTTACGCCTGTTGCTGACGTCACGTCAATTTCCAGAGTCTGGAAATTGACGTGAGGTCGGCGGAAATTAGCGGTGGCTGCAGCCTGGGGGTCATGTGACCCGGACTCAGCCGCTTCCATAGCGCCGCTCACAGGCGAAAACGGCAACAGAAGGTATTTACACAATTCATTAGGGGCCCCGGGGGGGTACATTGGGGCGTTAACTGAAAGTAGTGGACAACCCCTTTAATGAAGGATGTGCAGGAAGAAGATGCACTGAATTTATCGAGGCGCACACCATTTGATAAATTTGGTGCATCATATCAGTGGCGTGCGCCTCCGTGCACCTCGTCAGAAATGTGTCTCCAGGCAGTGACTGGAAGATTACTCTGGTAGAAGTGATCACATTGGGTGAAATTGACGGGTGGGAATAGCCCCATTGTCTCCCACCTTGCTCTACCCATTACTACCCACTGTGAAAATGTTAAAAGCGGCCAAATGTTAGTGCAACTTTTCATTATGCAAAAAATGTGTGACTTTGTGTTTTACGCCAATTGATGATTCAGCACCAGACTTTTTGTGAAGTTTTCCAACTGAACTACTTTTACTGCCCTGATGAAAGATACTGATGACAAAGTGTTCTGCATCATTATATATTAGTGACCACATATAACACTATATATTGCCCGTATATTAGCAGCACTAAAATAAAAAGACATATGCTACTCACAGTCATGCATCACAGTCATACATCACAGTAATGTATCAGTCATACATCACAGACAGACATCAGACATACATCACAGCCATGCATCTAAGTCATTAATTGCAGTCATACATCATAGTCATACATCATAATCATACATCACAGACATACATCACAGTCTAACCTCACAGTCATGCATAACAGTCATGCATTACAGTAATGCATCAGTCATACATCACAGTCATACATCACACTCATGCATCACAGTCATACATCAGTCATACATCACAGTCATGCATCACATACATCACAGACATATACCACACTAATACATCACACACATCAATCGTAGTCATACATCACAGTCATAAATCAGACATACATCACAGTCATGCATCACAGTCATACATCAGACATACATCACAGTCATGCATCACAGTCATACATTGCAGTCATACATCAGTCATACATCACAATCATACATCACAGACATACACCACAGTCATGTATCAATCACAGTCATACATCACACTAATGCATCAGCTATACATCACAGTCATACATCAGTCATACATCACAGACATACATCACAGTTATACATCACTGTCATACATCACAGACATACATCACAGTCATACATCACAGTAGTAATATACCTTGTAGGAAAGAAAAAGCGCAGGTAGTGTCTTATCTCACAATTTAAGAGAAGATTTGCCAATAATGTAACTGCTAACCTGGTGTAAAATATTCACAAGCATATAGTGCCGGCTGCCGCAGATCCACCCGTCGACAAGCGACCATAGCTAAATTCGCTGAATAGGAGGATTTGTGGGTTATGATCCAAGCTAGACACACCTAAATATATCCACTATACAGGGCCATGAAGTACATAATCATAACAAACCGAAAAAGACACCTTCACACTGAGCCAATAAAATATACATAAACTTTATTAAACACCATAAAAACAACTATAAGAGCAGTGGCGTAACTACCACGGTCGCAGCGGTCACCACTACGACCGGGCCCAGCAGGTCAGGAGCCCAGCAGGTCAGAGGCACCCAACACCATGTTGCAGTGCAGGAGATCCCATTTCCTCCCGCACGGCAACAGTCATAGAGGCGTATCTAGGGGGAGGGGGCAGCCGGGGTATGTGAGAGATAGGAAGCAGCCCCAGTCAGCACGATGAGACAGCTTCTCCTGCTCTGTAGCCCCGGGACAGAAGGCGAGAGCGGAGGAGGTGCGGGACAGGACCGAGCTGCTGTAAGCAGGAGAAGCTGAGGAGCTGCATGTTTATATCAGCCTCCTCTGTACCAAAGAGGAAAGTGTGAGATGTGTTTATGAGCTGTTATCTGGTGTGTGTGATATCGATAGTGTGTGTGTGATATCTGTAGTATGTGTGTATCATCTGTAGTGTGTGTGTGACATCTGTAGTTTGTGTGTGTGACATCTATAGTGTGTGTGTGTGTGTGACATCTGTAGTGTGTGTGTGACATCTGTAGTGTGTGTGTGATAGCTGTAGTGTGTATGTGATATCTGTAGTGTGTGTGTGACATCTGTAGTGTGTGTGTGTGATATCTGTAGTGTGTGTGTGTGTGACATCTGTAGTGTGTGTGTGTGTAACATCTGTAGTGTGTGTGTGATAGCTGTTGTTTGTATGTGATATCTGTAGTGTGTGTGTGACATCTGTAGTGTGTGTTTGTGTGTGACATCTGTAGTGTGTGTGTGTGACATCTGTAGTGTATGTGTGTGTGACATCTGTAGTGTGTGTGTGTGACATCTGTAGTGTGTGTGTGATAGCTGTAGTGTGTGTGTGATATCTGGAGTGTGTGTGTGTGACATATGTAGTGTGTGTGTGACATCTGTAGTGTGTGTGTCATCTGTAGTGTGTGTGTATGTGTGTGACATCTGTAGTGTGTGTGTGACATCTGTAGTGTGTGTGATATCTCTAGTGTGTGTGTGTGATAGCTGTAGTGTGTGATATCTGTAGTGTGTGTGTGTGACATCTGTAGTGTGTGTGTGGGACATCTGTAGTGTGTGTGTGATATCTGTAGTGTGTGTGTGTGTGTGATATCTGTAGTGTGTGTGTGATATCTGTAGTGTGTGTGTGTGTGTGATATCTGTAGTGTGTGTGTGTGTGATATTTGTAGTGTTTGTGAGGCAGGGGTGTAACTACCACGGTCGCAGCGGTCGCCGCTGCAACTGGGTCTGGCAAGTCAGGGGCCCGACAGGTCAGAGGCACACAACTCCCCCCGTCGCAGCCACCGCAGTGAACTATACTGGCATCTATGATGCCGCTACAGTTCAAAGCAATGATGGAGGAGAGAGCGTCAGCTGATGCTCCCTCTCCCATCATTCCCCTCTGCCTCTGACACTGCAGGTGCGTGATGACATCACTTCATCGCACACCTGCTGTGTGCGGGGCCCAGGCAGTGCAGCATCTGCATAGGTGATGGTGGCCGCCATATTGGCAAAGCCTGTGGCGGCTGCTGGGACCGGGAACAGGCAGCTCCGGAGCTAGTGGGGGGCATGTGGAACGAGCCGCCCAGGAGGGGGATGCTGCAGTGGCTCAGCCATGTGGAGGATCCGGGGATGAACATGGAGGTGTACAGGACCAGCAGAAGTGAGGTGTGTCTGCTGCCCGTGTGTCGCAGTCTCGGTCCCCAGCGTCCCTGGCCCCCTGTGACACCAGCCCCATTTCCTCCCTGCTCTCCCGTGCCCCATGTCCTAGTAGGTCCCCAGGTTCAGGTCATTGTGCTCCTCTGGACCCCCCATGCACACCTTGTTCCTCCTCCCCTGGTCCCCCAATGCTCCCCATCTCCCATGCCCTGAGTCCTCCTGCACCCCCCATGCATTCCCTGCCCCTTGTCCCCGTGTGACTCATCTGCCCTTCTCTCAAGTCTTCCCTGTCCCCTTTCTCACCGTGTGTTCTCCATCTACCCTGTCCTTGTAATCCCTGTGCCCCCTTCTTCCCTCCTCCCAAGTCTCCCCCCGTCTTCCTCTGTCCCCTTGCAGCCCTTGCGTCCCTATCTACTCTGCCCTCGAAGTCCCCTTGTGTCCTCTTGTGCCTGTCTCCCTTGCCCCTTAGTCCCCGTGTGTCCCATTGTGCCCTTCTCCCCTTCCTCCTAGTCCCAATGTGTCCCCTTGTGCTTGTATCACTTGTCCGCATGTGTAGCCGTGTGTCAGTGTCCCTAGCCCACTAGTCCCTGTGTGTCCCCTTGCGCCTGTCTCCCTTGTCCCCTTATGCTTGTGTCCCTTGTCCCCGTGTGCCAGTCTCCCTTGCCCATTAGTCCCTGTGTGTCCCCTTGTCAGTCTCCCTGGCCAACTAGTCCCTGTGTGTCCCCTTGTACCAGTCTCCCCTATGTCAGTCTCCCTTGCCCACTAGTCCCCTTGTAACCTTCTCCCCTGCCTCCTAGTCCCCATGTGTCCCCTTGTGCCTGTCTTCCTTGCTCCCTAGCCACCCTATGTTACCCTAGTGACTGTCTCCCCTAGCCCCCTTGTGTCCTTCTCCCTTGCCCCCAAGTCACCATTTGCTTGTATCTTTCTCACTGCCCCTGTATGGAGGGGCTGCATTACACCGAGGGGGGTGCAATATATTCTATGGGGGTTACATTGTATTGTATGGCAGGGCTGCAGTATACTCTGTGGGGTGGCTGTATTATACTATATGTGGGCTGCATTATACTGAATTGAGGACTATGGGGAATATATTATACTATATGAAGAACTAGGGTGCATCATACTATGGGAAGTGAATTGTACGACATGGATGACGATGGCGATGCATTATACTATATGGAGCACTATGAGGAGTGTATTATACTATGTGGAGGACTATGAGGGGTGTATTATACTATATGGAGGACTGAGCAGTGTATTATGCTATATGGAGCACTATGAGGAGTGTATTTTAATATATGGAGGAGTGCATTATACTATTTGGAGGACTGAGGAGTGTACAATACTATATGGGGACTATGGGGAGTGTATTATACTATAAGGAGGACTATGGGGGTGCATTATACGTCTTATATGGATCCACATGACTTCTATGTTAGCCCCTGATGAGTATAATGGTTTATTTTATTTTATACATTACATAACAATGGCAGTACGGGGGACAAATATATGCCAGGATGGGGCACTGGATAGGTATGCAACTAAGGTCACACTATACAACTTTGCAATAAACCTATAGTGTGCAAAATTAATAGGGAAAATGTGAATTTGGGTGGAAAATATTTTGGCATGGTGGGGGGGCCCCATTTGAAAGTTCACATCGGGTCCCATAACTTTGTAGTTACGCCACTGTATAAAAGGCTAGGTACCTTGCCAAAAGCACAGGCAAAAAACAGGTGGGTAGCCCAGGTTATACCTCCAAACAAATGGTACCATATAAACAATAGGTTACAGCTCACAGATAAGAATACATATAATAATGTTTGTGTGACCATGTAAACGAAGGCACAAATAACAATCAAGAAATGCACAAGTTATAACATAATGAGCATAGGTATAGTTACCAATAGAGTACTCCTGGGTACTCACAGTCATACATCATGGACATACATCACGGACATACATCACAGTCATACATCACAGTCATACATCACAGACATACATCACAGTCATACATCATGGACATACATCACGGACATACATCACGGACATACATCACAGACATACATCACAGTCATACATCACAGAAATACATCACAGTCATACATAGAAGCAAATATCACAGACATACATCACAGTCATACATCACAGTCATACATCACAGACATACATCACAGACATACATCACAGAAATACATCACAGTCCTACATCACAGATATACATCACAGACATACATCACAGTCATACATCACAGTCATACATCACAGACATACATCACAGACATACATCACAGTCATACATCACAGACATACATCACAGACATACATCACAGTCATACATCACAGACATACATCACAAACATACATCACAGACATACATCACAGTCATACATCACAATCATACATCACACACATACATCACAGACATACATCACAGACATACATCACAGTCATACATCACAGTCATACATCACAGTCATACATCACAGACATACATCACAGTCATACATCACAGTCATACATCACAGACATACATCACAGACATACATCACAGACATACATCACAGTCCTACATCACAGACATATATCACAGACATACATCACAGTCATAAATCACAGACATACATCACAGACATACATCACAGACATACATCACAGTCATACATCACAGACATACATCACAGACATACATCACAGACATACATTACAGTCATACATCACAGTCATACATCACACACATACATCACAGACATACATCACAGACATACATCACAGTCATACATAGAGGCAAAAATCCCAGACATACATCACAGTGATACATCACAGACATACATCACAGTCATACATAGAGGCATGCATCACAGTCATACATCACAGACATACAGTACATCACAGTCATACATCACAAACATACATCACAGTCATACATCACAGAAATACATCACAGTCATACATAGAAGCAAATATCACAGACATACATCACAGTCATACATCACAGTCATACATCACAGACATACATCACAGACATACATCACAGAAATACATCACAGTCCTACATCACAGATATACATCACAGACATACATCACAGTCATACATCACAGTCATACATCACAGACATACATCACAGACATACATCACAGTCATACATCACAGACATACATCACAGACATACATCACAGTCATACATCACAGACATACATCACAGACATACATCACAGTCATACATCACAATCATACATCACACACATACATCACAGACATACATCACAGACATACATCACAGTCATACATCACAGTCATACATCACAGTCATACATCACAGACATACATCACAGTCATACATCACAGACATACATCACAGACATACATCACAGACATACATCACAGTCCTACATCACAGACATATATCACAGACATACATCACAGTCATACATCACAGACATACATCACAGTCCTACATCACAGACATATATCACAGACATACATCACAGACATACATCACAGTCATACATCACAGACATACATCACAGACATACATCACAGACATACATCACAGTCATACATCACAGTCATACATCATACACATACATCACAGACATACATCACAGTCATACATAGAGGCAAAAATCCCAGACATACATCACAGTGATACATCACAGACATACATCACAGTCATACATAGAGGCATGCATCACAGTCATACATCACAGACATACAGTACATCACAGTCATACATCACAGACATACAGTACATCACAGTGGTACATCACAGACATAAATCACAGTCATACATAGAGGCAAACATCACAGACATACATCACAGAGATACATCAAAGACATACATCACAGTCATACATACACCGCGTGCAGAATAATTAGGCAAGTTGTTTTTTGGCTCACATGATACTTTTTATACATGTCCTACTCCAAGCTGTTCAGGCTTGATAGCCAACTATCAATTAAGTAAATCAGGTGATGTGCATCTCTGTAATGAGGAGGGGTGTTGTCTAATGACATCAAAACCCTATATAAGGTGTGCTTAGTTATTAGGCAACTTCCTTTCCTTTGGCAAAATGGGTCAGAAGAGAGATTTGACGGGCTCTGAAAAGTCCAAAATTGTGAGATGTCTTGCAAGAGGGATGCAGCAGTCTTGAAATTGCCAAACTTTTGAAGCGTGATCACCGAACAATCAAGCATTTCATGGCAAATAGCCAACAGGGTCGCAAGAAGCGTGTTGGGCAAAAAAGGCGCAAAATAACTGCCGATGAATTGAGGAAAATCAAGCGTGAAGCTGCCAAGATGCCATTTGCCACCAGTTTTGCCATATTTCAGAGCTGCAACGTTACTGGAGTAACAAAAAGCACAAGGTGTGCGATACTCAGGGACATGGCCAAGGTAAGGAAGGCTGAAAAACGACCACCTTTGAGCAAGAAACATAAGATAAAACGTCTAGACTGGGCCAAGAAATATCTTAAGACTGACTTTTCAAAGGTTTTATGGACTGATGAAATGAGAGTGACTCTTGATGGGTCAGAGGCTGGATCAGTAAAGGGCAGAGAGCTCCACTCCGAATCAGACGCCAGCAAGGTGGAGGTGGGGTACTGGTATGGGCTGGTATCATCAAAGATGAACTTGTGGGAACTTTTCGGGTTGAGGATGGAGTGAAGCTCAACTCCCAGGCCTACTGCCAGTTTCTGGAAGACAACTTCTTCAAGCAGTGGTACAGGAAGAAGTCGGTATCGTTCAAGAAACACATGATTTTCATGCAGGACAATGCTCCATCACATGCCTCCAACTACTCCACAGCGTGGCTGGCCAGTAAAGGTCTCAAAGTAGGAAATATAATGACATGGCCCCCTTGTTCACCTGGTCTGAACCCCATAGAGAACCTGTGGTCCCTCATAAAATGTGAGATCTACAGGGAGGGAAAACAGTCCACCTCTCCGAACAGTGTCTGGGAGGCTGTGGTGGCTGCTGCACGCAATGTTCATCATAAACAGATCAAGCAACTAACATAATCTATGGATGGAAGGCTGTTGCGTGTCATCATAAAGAAAGGCGGCTATATTGGTCACAAATTTTTTGGGGTTTTGTTTTTGCATGTCAGAAATGTTTATTTCTAAATTTTGTGCAGTTTTATTGGTTTACCTGGTGAAAATAAACAAGTGAGATGGGGATATATTTGGTTTTTATTAAGTTACCTAATAATTCTGCACAGTAATAGTTACCTGCACAAACAGATATTCTCCTAAGATAGCCAAATCTAAAAAAAACCACTCCAACTTCCAAAAATATTAAGCTTTGATATTTACAAGTCTTTTGGGTTGATTGAGAACATAGTTGTTGATCAATAATAAAAATAATCCTCTAAAATACAACTTGCCTAATAATTCTGCACGCAGTGTAGAGGCATACATCACAGACATACATCATAGTCATACATAGAGTCATACATAGAGTCATACATCATAGACATACATCTCAGTCACACATCACAGTCATACATCACAGTCATACATCATACACTTGTGTCTTCTGACTTGAAACTCACCAACACAGGTCTTCTTGCTCATATACTTCTATGTTTCACCAGAGATTACATTTATCCATGGCATAGGATAGACGGCCAAGCACTTTAAATTCATTTTTCTGGTCCTAATACGGAATGGGAAGACATAATCCATAACAAAGCCTATCATAGATCTCTAGAAAAACATTGGATGTAGCATGCTTTATTTTTTTCTGCTGAATTCCTACAGACCTACAGAACAGTAAATACCTATGTATACCTCAATATTAAATTGGCGAGTTTTGCCTACATTATCCCCAAAGCACTGCGCCTTACATCAATATTAAATAACGGTTTAAACAATGATTATACCTTGTACATTTTTACTAAATGCTCTGTACTATATCCACAAGAGTGATGTGAAATAAAAATGTAATTTTGACCCTGTTCTCCAGAAACAGACCGGGATCTGGGGAATATTTTTAACTTAATATGGGATGCCCCCACCCAGGCAATGGTTTATGCCCGTCCAGGCAGGGACGGAGGCGCACACACTTTATTCAATCTGTAAGAGATGTCTTATCCTTTTCACTTTTACTGGCAGCTTTAATAGCAGTTTAACATGTCCATATTTTGAATTATGAGGAACGCAGGAATTAATTTTCTGTGCTTTCATTGCCGTTTATATTGGTGGGCCCTGAGGATATTGTATATCCCTACATTTTCATTTGTTGATCACATGCTGTTAGGAAATTGATTTTCCCCACTGATGCCACGTAATGGAGACTATCACTTTGTACACATTGAGCTATGTAGAATAATTGTGTTGGAGTGTTATTAATAAGAAAGACTAATTAAACTCGTCTTTGAAAATTATTTGGTTTGAAATGTATTTCAGAGCACGGATGGCTAAGTCTTGTTTGTGAAGCTACATTAATGTGTTCTTCAGCTTTTATTGCACCTATTGTTCCTCTTCACAGTTAATACAGAATGAAATAAAAATTTGATAACATTTTCTTAATCAACATTTTTTTAATGTATTTCACATATTGTATAAGCCGCTCTCTGTATTACATCTAAGCATTACTGGGAGCAATAGCGCCTATTACACAAAGCTGCAATCACCCACAGATTGTTCATTAGCTAGTAGAACGGTACTGGATATACACTTTAGCCTCCATACCTCAAGCAGTTTTTTCCCCAGAAATTGGGAGTAAAACTGCTTGAAATGTTGTCAAAACTTGAAATTTTGTGCATACAGAAGAATACCTTAAAACATAACTTTTAATTAAATCAAATAAAAAAAACCCAATCGGGTATTAGATAGATGAAGTCCAACCAGATAAAGCCCGCAAATGGGTATCAGATACATAGAGTTAGGGTATGTGCACAAGTTGCAGAATGGTGTGTGGATTTTTCCGCACTGTTTTTGCACAATCCGCAGGTAAACCACACTGCGGATTACCCACGGATTTGCCGCCGATTTACCGCGGTTTTTGTGTGATTTTTGTGTGGATTCCACCTGCAGTTTTACTCCTGTGGATGCCTATTGAGGAGCAGGTGTAAACCGCTGCGGAATCCGCACAAAGAACTGCGGAATATAAACCGCTGCATTTCCGTGTGTTTTTTTCCGCAGCATGTGCATTGCGAATTTTGTTTTCCATACATTTACATGGTACTGTACAGTGCAGATTCAAATCCGCTGCGAATCCGCAGCAAAATCCGCAATGTGTGCACATAGCCTAAAGACTGAGTCAATACCCCAATCGGGTATTATATTAAAGGGACTCTGTCACCTGAATTTGGAGGGAACAATTTTCAGCCATAAAGGTGGGGTTTTCGGGTGCTTGATTCACCCTTTCCTTACCCGCTGACTGCATGCTGGCTGCAAAATTGGATTGAAGTTCATTCTCTGTCCTCCATAGTACACGCCTGCGCAAGGCAAGATTGGCAAGGCAAGATAAGGTTTCTCTTATCTTGGGAAACCTGTTGATGGAGGCACCCTCAGTGTTGCCAAATGAACCTTATTTTGTGTATGACAGTCATAGACAGTATAGGGTTCATTTGGCAGCACTGACGGTCAGTTTTAGATGCCCTATATCAGGCCCAGTGCCACTGCATGGCTCTGTACATATATGCTTTCTGCTATCCATTGTTTATTTACCTCAAAACCTCCATTATTAGCCTGAAGAGGCCACTAATAGAGGGCCGAAATGCATAGGGATAGGTCATGTGTGTGGGGGGTTGACAAATATCAGGTATCACTTGGGTACTGTGCTTGTTAAGGCAGGAGACTTAACATAGGGCATAGGGCACATCAGATGAGACTAGGGGTCCATACATTTTGCCCCTATCCCATTACCTTCATTAATTCTATGCCGTGCCTCCATCAACAGGTCTGCATTTATTAACCCCTTTCCGACATCAGGGGTAATAGTACGCCAATGTCGGACTCCCTCCCTTTGATGTGGACCTCTATGGTTGTCACTGTGGGATTGCTGTGAGCGCCACCCGGTGGTCAGCGCTCATAGCAAGTGAGCAATTCTGCTACATACAAGCGATCTGATCATCGCCTGTATGTAGTCAAATAAATAAGGCAGCACACTGTAGCGCCAAAACCTGCAAACATGAAACATGAAAATTGAATTGCATTACTGCACTAGAAATATGAAAAATTGAGAAAGTTTAGTGCATAAATTGGCTAATTTATGTGTACCTAGTAGCCATGATAAGGCATTTCCCGTATACAAGGGCCTAGCAATACCTTTCTTCTCTGAGAATAAAGAGAGCCGGTCAGATTATGGCAGCTTCTAGCCTCTCATGGAGACTATTGAAGCATGCCAAAAGTAAAAAAAAATGTTTTAAAAAATATTAAAAAGTAAAAAAAATAAAAAAGTTTAAATTACCCCCCTTTTGCCCCATTCAAAATAAAACAATACAAAATTCAAACATAGACATATTTGGTATCGCCGCATGCAGAATCTCCCAATCTATCAATATAAAAAAAAGAATTAACCCGATCAGTAAACGGCGTAACAAGAAAAAACAGTAAAACTGCCAGAATTACGTTATTTTGGTCCCCGCAACATTGCATTAAAATGCAATAATGGGCAATAAAAAGAACGTATCTGCACCAACATGGTATCATTAAAAATGTCAACTCGGCACACAAAGAATAAGCCCTCACCCAACCTGAGATCACGAAAAATGGAGACGCTACGGGTATCAGAAAATGGCACAATTTTTTTTCAACACTTACCGTATATACTCGAGTATAAGCTGAGATTTTCAGCCCCAAAAAATGGGCTGAAAGTGCCCCTCTCGGCTTATACTCGAGTTATGGAAAGCGGGGGGGTCGGCGGGTGAGGGGGAGCGACGCCTGTCAAATACTCACCTGCTCCCGGCGCTCCTGACGCGGTCCCTGCATGTCCCACGGCCTTCGGGCGCCTGCAGCTTCTTCCTCTGTTCAGCGGTCACTGGTACCGCTCATTAAAGTTATGAATATGTTATGAATATGGACTCCACTCCCATAGGGGTGGAGCCGCATATTCATTACTGTAATGAGCGGTACCATGTGACCGCTCACTACAGGAAGCTGCCACTCCCGAAGACCGTGGGACATGCAGGGACCTCGTCAGGAGCACCAGGAGCAGGTAAGTATGTCATAGTCACCTTTCCGCGTTCCACCTGCTGGGCGCTGCTCCGTCTTCCCGTCCTCTTGCTGTGACTGTTCAAGTCAGAGGGCGCGATGACGTATTAGTGTGCGCACCGCCCTCTGCCTGAACAGTCACTGCGGAGAAACGGGACGCTGAGGAGCAGCGACGAGAGGTGAGTATGTCATTTTTTTTTTAGTGCAGCAGCATTACATGTGGCACAATGCATGGCAAGAACTGCCTTGAGTGTCTATGGGGCATCTATGGGGCCATAACTGCATGGAGCATTATATGGGGCCATAACTGCATGGAGCATTATATGGGGCCATAGCTGCATGGAGCATTATATGGGGCCATAACTGCATGGAGCATTATATGGGGCCATAACTGCATGGAGCATTATATGGGGCCATAACTGCATGGAGCATTATATGGGGCATCTATGGGGCCATAACTGCATGGAGCATTATATGGGACTGCAGCACCCCAGAGTCCTGGTCATTGCAGTAATATCGTTCTTCCACCAGGGGGAGTGATGTTACGTCTGATGACACCAAAGGAGTTCACCTTGCCAGGTATCACAGCCACACACACTTCACATTCCAGTCCACCAGGGGGAGCTAAGGGTTCTATCGACCAGGCCACTCCATACATAGGGTAAAACTGGTGGGTTGGTGAGGAAGTTAGACAGAGTGAGTTCAGGAGAGGAGAGGAGAGTTCCTGGCTGGGGACTGATGAGGAAAGGTCTCCCCGTCGAGCTGGCTGGGGTGATCCCTGGTCACATCCAGGCTGAAGTCTGAGGAAGAAGGAAAGAAGGACACGGAGCTGCGCCTGCAACCCATGCGGCAGCATCCTAAGAAAGGACAAGAAAGGAAGTGTGCTGTAGTGAGTGAGAAAAGAAGTCGTAGCAACAGGAGTGAAACATCGGTGGGAGACCAGCTAGAAGCAGGCTGTCTCCTGCTGAAGCGCAGACCCGATGGCTGGAACACCGAGGGAGTAATAGACTCTACGCTTTACTTCAGAGACGGGCAGGGCAGTGAATACCAAGTTGACTGTCCGACCTAAACTCCAAAGCAGACACAATGGCAACTGCGGAGGAGGGGCGTCACTAGGGTCCCTATAAAATAGCCTCAGGCCATCACCGTCATATGGGTTTGTCCTATCCATCTGGGGGACAGAGAGAGAAGTTAAAAGAGTGAGGACCTTATGGTAGCTAATGCAAGTAGGGACCTACTACATTACTGTGCGCAAGGGGAAGATTACTGATTTCCACCTGGATAAGGAGACTCTGGAATTGTAATCAGACCGGCCGGACCCTTCCTACCCTGTTATCTGGCACTCCGGACTGTGGATGCTCAAGTCTGCAGTAAAAGTAAAGAGACTGCACCCATTGTGTCCTCGTTATTCGCCATGCCTTACATCATCCACCATCATCATCTATCCATCTGGGAAGCCCTGGGGAAATACTTCACCTGTGGGAAGGTACACCATCTAGCTGCCATAACACCACCCCAGCGGACCCCTAAGCAGCGTCGGTCACCCTGACCGAATACCACAGGTGGCGTCACGAACACTACCGTTATCTACGAACTCTGCCTTTTATTGGGCGCCCCTCATAGGGCCACGGTCCGTGACATCCTCGCTGAGGGAACTGAAGGACCCGGTACCGAGTACCCCATTGCCCTGACGTGGGGGCGACTCAAATTTTGGCGTCACGAACAGGATCTACTTGAGCCTGAATAATCGGGTCATGTGCGCCTAAGAACTGTGTCAGAATCGTATTGGAATTGTGAATTACTTAAAGACTGTGTATTGCTATTTGCCGCCAAGATTCCCACCAAAACCGCCACCATTGCAGCACCATGTGGCGTGCTGGAGGAGTGGGGCGTGTCATCGTGGGCGTAGCATGGAAGAACGGTGCGAAAGTAAAGCCAGCCCCTCACAGATACTACTATGTCCGGGAAATATGCCCATCAACGAAAAAGGTCCGCCTCTTAGTCTGGGATGGTAGAGGACGAAGAAGGAACCACCCTCCAGAGGAGGAGGAGCAAGAACTGTTGGACGCCATTTGGCAGAACCAGGTTGGCATCATGGCGAGCGGAGGCAGTCCGGAAGAGGCGGAGAACACCCATCGCTGCTCCAGCCAATGGGAGCTGAGCGGAACCCTGTCAGGACGCACAAACCAGGAGGATCTGGGAGCGGAAGTCGACGAGCTGTGTCGGCAGCTCTGGAACCTGTACCAACGTGCAACCACCGGCCCTGAGAAGCAACCATGCAGCCGACCGTCCGAGCCCCAGCCTGTGGCAGAGGAGGTCGGCACCGGAGACGCCACGGAGGCAGGTAACGACACCAACCCTGCCCCGGTAGCCGAGGGATCCCTGCTAGTGGACATAGATTTACCCCCACTACTACCACCCGGCCGGGTGAGTAGTCGCTTAGAGTGGGAGAGGCCATGGGAGACTATGAAGACCTCGGACGTTCCGTTGCAGCCCCTCAGGCAGAAAGTGGACCTCCAGGGAGAGGTGGTGACTTTTCAGTGGACCCGCGCCACCACCAACCTGATCGGGTTCCCTGGGGAGGACCAGCCAGGGAGGGAGAGTCTGGCGGAAATCGCCCAGATGAATACCGCCAGCAGCTGCGTCAGCAGGAGGAGGAGTGGGCTAGGAAGAAGGAGCTCCGACGTCAGGCTGACCGTGAGAGGGACCTGCAAGCCAAAGCAAAGGCTAGGCAGATGGCTGAGGAGGACTGGGGCCCACAGCATTATGGGACCGTGGTGACTTTCCGTATGCAAGGGAGTTGGGGCTTCATAAATGAGCGTGGCCTCGCCCTCAAACTCTTTGTGAATCGGCGCGATGTGGAGGCGTACCTCATTGAAGGACACCCAGGCCGGGATCTGTACCCGGGTGATCGTGTCAGGTACACGCAGCATTGGGGTGATAAGGGGTGGTATGCTCTGCACGTCCGCAAGTACAAACCCAAAATCACTGTATCATCGCCCTACTACTCCACAACTGAACAGGTGACCCCTATACCGGTCACCATGTGCTCAAAGTGCACTCAGACCTCCGTGGCCAGGAGAACCGTGAGCACACAGACCCCAATCCGGAGTGAGGATGCACTCTATGTAGTACCCGGTGGTAGCCGATACCCAACAGGGCTACCCCCACCGGTACTACCCCCAGAACTCCAATAAACCTCGGAGCCCTGAAAAACTGTACATAGTTTAAAAACATTCTCTTTTTGCTGCTCAAACCCGTTTAGGGTTAACATTTAAAGGGGTCCCTTTGTTTACCCGGGATCCCTATTGTTTCAAGTTTTGCACAAGTTTTCGTATTTGTTTTATATCAAAGAACATTGGAATCATGAACTGTGCATGATTAGAACTTTTTTGTACATAGTTTGCACCTTCTTAAGGGTGCTCTCTACTGGTTTTACAAGAAAGAAGACTTTGCGAAGAAACTGTCCCTGAGGACTTCGTGAAAGTTTCTATTGTCTTAAAGGGCCATTGTCACCCCCCTGCAGCCGTTATAAACTAAAAGAGCCACCTTGTGCAGCAGTAATGCCACATTCTAACAAGGTGGCTCTTTTAGTTTTGTGTTCAGGTATTACTAAAATAAAGCAGTTTGAAACTTTGCAGAAATACCTGTCTTTGTCCATGGAGGCGGGTCTGAAGCCTCCTCTGTGAAGCGCCCAACTGCCGTCACTCATCTCTTCTGGGGCGATGGTCGCCGCCCCCTGCGCGCTGTTTTCTTTTCAAATCTGGCGCCGGCGCTGTGTAAATATTTGTGGGGCAGGCGCAGTAAGCTCTGGCGGTCTGAGGTCCCAGCCAGGCTTGCAGACTGCGCCTGTGCTGGCAGTGCGGCCACCCACCTCGGTAATCCCTGCCCCGCACTGTGTTATGCATTATGCAGGGCTGGGATTCCTGGGCATGCGCACTGCGTGTGTCAGCGGGGGGACCTGGGTGACAACAACTACATACCACTACCACAACCACTACATACTTACCTACCGCTGTCTGTCCTCGGCGCTCTGCTTCTCTGCTCTGGCTGTGAGCGCCGGGCAGCCGGAAAGCAGAGCGGTGACGTCACCGCTCTGCTTTCCGGCCGCTGTGCTCACAGCCAGAGCAGAGAAGCAGAGCGCCGAGGACAGACAGCGGTAGGCAAGTATGTAGTGGTTGTTTTTTTACTTTAACGATGGTAACCAGGGTAAACATCGGGTTACTAAGCGCGGCCCTGCGCTTAGTAACCCGATGTTTACCCTGGTTACCGGCATCGTTGGTCGCTGGAGAGTTGTCTGTGTGACAGCTCTCCAGCGACCAAACAGCGACGCTGCAGCGATCCGGATCGTTGTCAGTATTGCTGCAGCGTCGCTTAGTGTGACGGTACCTTTAGATGAGAGGTGGGAGGAAAGTTCAGCATGGACGTGCTGCTCCAGGAGTTTGGAAGTGAATGGGAGCAGCGATATTGAGCAATAGCTGGACATAGCTGTTGAGTTGAGGGTTGGCTTTTTAAGGATAGGCGTAATTGTGGCATGTTTGAAAGCAGAAGGGAAGGTGCCAGAAGTTAGTGATAGGTTGAAGAGGTGGGTTAGGGATGGGATAAGTGTGATGGTGAGGTTGGGGAGGAGGTGGGATGGGATGGGATCAAGCGCACAGGTGGTGAGGTGCGATTTGGAGAGGAGACAATTAAGCCCCCCTTCAGTGATCTTGGAGAGGGAGGTTATGGGGTTTGGGCATTGGTCTTTTATACAAAGGGGTTGTGATGGTTGAACAATGAAGACTTGCCTTGTTTGGTTGATCTTATTTTTAAAGTGTGTGGCAACGTTCTCAGCAGAGATGAGGGAGGTTGGAGGGGGCAGTGGGGGGCGGAGGAGGGAGTTAAAGGTTTTGAATAACTGTTTGGGGTTGTAGGATAGGAAGGATATGAGGGTTGTGAAGTAGGCCAGTTTAGCAGAAGTGAGAGCAGATTTAAAAGCGAGTGTTGCCTGATTGAATGCAGTGAAGTCGTCTTGCGAATGTGTTTTCTTTCAATGCCGCTCTGCAACCCTGGACAGTTGCCGGAGCTTTTTAGTGGTGTTATTGTGCCAGGGTTGTCTATTGATATGTCACACTCTGCCATAAATGAGAGGGGTGACCGTGTCAATAGCTGATGCGAGAGTGGCTTTGTAGAAAGCAGGGCAGTGTCTGTGTCGTGGAGTGAGGATATGGATGTCAGTGGTAGGATAGAGTCAGAGAGCGTGTGGGAGTCTAGGTGTGAAAGGTTTCTGAGGGGGTGCGCATGTTGCTGGACATGGGTGACTGGTGAGGAGGACAGGGATGAGAAAGTGGTGGTCTGATAGAGGGAGTGGAGAGGTGGTGAAGTTAGATAGAGAGCAGAGATGGGTGAAGACCAGGTCTAGGGTATGTTCGTCTGTGTGGGTGACTGCGGAGGACCACTGAGTAAGTCTAAAAGATGAAGTAAGCGACAGAAGTTTGGAGGCTGTTGACTGAGAGGTATCAGTGGGAATGTTGAAGTTGCCCATGATGATGGTGGTAATGTCAGCAGAGAGAAAGTGAAGAAGTCAGGTGGAGAATTGGTCAATAAAGGCAGTGGCTGGGCCTGGAGGTCGATATATGATGGCCGCTTAGAGGTTGGAGGGAGAGTAGATGCGGACAGAGTGGACTTCACAAGAGGGGAGGATAAGGGAGGGTGGAGGTGGGATTGGGTTAAAGGTGCAGATAGAAGAAAGGAGAAGACCCACTCCTCCACCATGTCTGTTGCAGAGGCGAGGGGTGTGGGAGAATATGAGGCCGCCGTAACACAGCACAGCAGGGAAGGCGGTGTCAGAGGGTGTTAGTAATCTTTCTGTGAGGCCAAGGAAGGCAAGCTTTTGAGAGAGAAAAAGGTCATGAATCACATGAAGCTTATTGCAGATTGAGCGGGCATTGCAGAGTGCTCCAGAGAGAGGGAGCATGGGGGTGAGCGTCAGGGCCACAGGTTTAATGTTGGAAAGATTGCGGTAGTTCGTATTAGATAGGGAACGAGAGGAGGGGGTAGTCATGGGAGGTATGAGCTGTGGGGGGCCAGGGTTGGGAGATATGTCGCCAGCAGTGAGGAGAAGCAGAGAAAGGGAGAGAAGGTGGGAGGAGGATAGTGGCCGGCTTGTTTTGTATTTTATTAGGACAGGTTTATGGTTGAGGAGCAGGTCAGCAAAGGAGGACAGGTGGGGAGGTAAAAGTGCAGTGGAGATGGTTAGTTGGTTAGAGGGTGCTGGGGTTTGTGGATAGTGAAGGAGAGAGAGGATTAGTGGAGCAAACATTATAAGGGCATATGTAAAGACGATGAACGAGTAAGATGGGTTAACTCCTTAATGACAGCCAATACCTCTTTTAACTGACCAGAGATATAAGAGAATAGCTTCCCCATACAGGTGACAATTCAGCAGCTGTCAGCTGTACACTATAGCTGAAAACTTGCTCTATCAGCCACGATCAGTGTTTGCACCATCCAAATCTGTTTAACCCCTTAGATGCTGCTGTCAATAGTGACTACATCATTATAAAGGGTTAACAGATCCTCTTGATCCAAATTGGTGCCCTCAGATCATGATTTTGTGGTCCAGATGTTTGCCATTGCAATTCATGACCAAATAGTGGCCTTAGAGTCTGACTGCTGTAGTAATCTGTTCAGAAGTTAAAGACATTTAGGTGGTAAAAATACACATTTTAATTTCTGTCATGTCACTTTGCATTAATTCCTGTAAAGCACCTGAAGGGTTAACAAACTAACTGACAGCAGTTTTCAATATGTCAGGGGATACTGTTTTTAAAATGGTATCACGTTTGGGGGTTTTCCAATATATAGGACCCCTAAATTCACTTCAAACATGGATAAGTCCTTAAAAAAAGAAATTTTGTAAATTTCCTTGAAAATATGAAAAATTGATGCTTCATTTTTAAACCTCGTAAAATGCTAACAAAATAAAATAACATTTTACAAATGGTGCTGATATAAAGCCGACATGTGGGAAATGTTATTTATTAATGGTTTGCTGTGTCATGACCAACTGGATTAAAGAGATAATCATTCAAATTTAGAAAAGTGCAAATTTTTTAACATTTTTCTAAAATTTTTGATACTTTTTATAAATAAACACAAAACATATTGACCTAAATTTACCATTATCATAAAGTATAATGTGTCATGAAAAAAACAATCTTAAAATCACTGGGATTTGTTGAAGCGTTGCAGAGTTATTACCACATAAAGTGACACTGGTCAGATTTAAAAAATTTGGCCCCGTCACTAAGGGGTTAATAGAAAAGCTAGATCCAAGTAATAAGAAGTAGTTATTCAGCGGACATACCCAAAAGAGACAGATACGTAGAGTGGGGTCCTGACACCTGCCATGACTAACTGCCGTTGAAATAACTGCGGCATCTGTATGCTTAGCTGCGTGATGCTTTGCTGCAGGGATGCGTGTGCTGACCCCACACACGTGCACCCCTTAAGATGCTACTAAATTTATAGGACTGAGTAAAGGATCAGGTGAGAAGGATTGTGGGACCTGATTGGGGATAAATTAGCAATTGGTCAACACCCCGGGGGAGGTTACATGATCAAAGGCACTGAGCCTGGCTACAACCATATGTTCTAACACCTCCTTGCACAAGATAGTATCTCCTGTGACCCCAGCATGGATGTGCAGCAGTAAGTATTTAATACAATACAGCAAATTAATTTAGCAAACATTCAGCAGGCACATTAAAGGAATTGTTGCAGGATGATAGGCAGCAGTTGACAGGAAGCAGAGATTGTACCATTAAAGAGGAATGTTGCAGGATGATAGACAGCAGTTGACAAGAAGCAGAGATTGTACCTGTGTGAATAGAGGAGATGAATGTTAATTCCCGGCCGTTGAAATAAATGAGGAGCCTGTATGCTTAGCTGTGTGATGCTTTTCTGCAGGTATACACGTGCCTGACAACACACGCATACTGAAATCAACACATCAGTTAGAAGCTGGAAGCACTGCAGCAGTGCTTTAGCCAAGCAGCAACAGGCTGTGCTGAAGCTAATCTGCAAGGGTGACAAACCGCACAATGCAGAAGAGTTGTGGACAGCGCTGAAAGAGCAGTCAGATGTTTGGATGACATTGCTGAACCTACAGTCAGACATGGTCGTGTGTGACAATGGCCGTAACCTGGTGGCGGCTCTGAGGCAAGGTGAGGTCACACACATACCTTGCTTGGCCCATGTGCTTAACCTCGTGGTTCAACGTTTTCTGAAAAGCTACCCGAAGCTGCCAGATCTGCTAGTGAAAGTACGCCATCTCTCTGCCCATTTTAGAAAGTCAGCTACAGCTTCAGTCGCCCTTGCCGTGCTTCAGCAGCGTTTTCAGCTTCCAGCTCACCGACTGTTGTGTGATGCCCCCATGCGCTGGAACTCTACGCTGAATATGTTGGAAAGGATTTGTGAGCAGAAGAGGGCCGTTGTTGACTACCAACATCAACAAGACAGTCGAATTTCAGGTCAGACTCCACACATAAGACCTCAGGAGTGGACATGGATGTCAGACATATGTAACATCCTCCAAAACTTTGAGGACTACACTAAGATGGTAAGCGGCGATGATGCCATAATTAGCATCACCATCCCGCTTCTCAGCATTCTGAAAAACTCTCTGCTCACAATCAAAGAGGATGCATTGCAGGACTAGGACGAGGACATGGAGCAAGGAAACATACAGGGGGATTACACTAAGCCCAGCCTCATGTCTTCTCAATGTGGATTGGTCGGCAATGAGGAGGAGGAAGTACAGGAGCTACATTCATGTGCTATAGACGGTACTACAAACACATCTGTATTAGCTTCTGTTCAGCGAGGATGGCCTGAGGACAGGGAGGAGGAGGATGAGGCTGAGGAGGAGGAGGACAGCATCGTCAGTTCTCCTGTTGGTGAGGACACAGAAGTCTTGCCTGTTAGCAGTCTGGCACGCATGGCTGACTTTATGTTGCGCTGCATTTCACGTGACCCTCAGATTATCAAAATTTTGGGTGACACTCATTACTGGTTGGTGACACTTCTAGACCCATGCTACAAGGAGAACTTTTAATCTCTTCTGCCTGAGGCAGAGAGGTGTACTAAAATGTTGCAGTACTACAGGGCCCTTGTAGAGGAATTACTTGGAAAATTCCCATGTGAGAATGCTGGCAGCAGATGTCAGAGTTTGTTGTACAACCAAGGACTCCAAGCAAGAGAGACAGAAGTACAATCCAGCTCAAGCAGGGGAACAATGGCCAAGTTCTGGGACAGTTTTCTCAGACCCTCCCATCGTGGTGGCACAGAGGCAAGTGGTGCTGTCACAAGAAGTGCAATGTTTGGGAAGATGGTGAGGGAGTACCTTGCAGATCATACAAACGTCCTCCGTGATTCCTCTGTGTCTTTGAAATATTGGGTATCCAAGCTGGACACGTGGCATGAACTGGCTCTCTATGCCTTGGAAGTCCTGGCCTGCCCTGCTGCTAGCGTTCTGTCAAAGATGGTTTTTAGTGCCTCTGGTGGAATTATAACAGATAAGCGCATCCACCTGTCAACTGAAAATGCTGACAGGCTGACTCTTATAAAAATGAACAAGGCCTGGATTGGGAAAGACTTTTGTTCACCACCAAGTGAAAACAGCGAAACATAACCTCAAATACATTCTCTCTTTTGGGGAGGTGTATTCTCATGCACCTCTTCACAACCACACATGGGTATACACTTCCAGATTTGGTCTGTTTGTTGTTATCCTCCTCCTTATCCTCATCCACCTCATCCTGAACCACTATATCACCAGGGTGAACGTGGTCTGTACGGTGCATTTTGGCCAATGGTGCTGTGATTGCACTCTTTTATTTTTATAAAAAAGGACAACACATTGGGGAATTGGGCATGACATTACTTTGGGCCTACTTCTTAACTCTGTCGCCTGCAATCTGTCCTGTACCTGCCAGTAGATCACCAGGGTGAACGTGCTCTATACTGTTTTAGGCCAGTGAATTTTGGGCAAGGGGGCTCTGATGGCACTATTTTTTTAAGTTCAAAAGGACAACACATTGGGGAATTGGGCATGACATTACATTGGGCCTACTTCTTAACTCGGTCTCCTACAATCTGTCCTGTACCTGCCAGTAGATCACCAAGGTGAACGTGCTCTGTACTGTTTTAGGCCAGTGAATTTTGGGCAAGGGGGCTCTGATGGCACTATTTTTTTATGTCCAAAAAGGACAACACATTGGGGAATTGGGCATGACATTATATTCGGCCTACTTCTTAACTCGGTCGCATGCAATCTATCCTGTACCTGCCAGTAGATCACCAGGGTGCACGTGCTCTGTACGTGCACCCAGTAAATTTTGGGCAAGGGGGCTGTGATGGCACTATTTTTTTAAGTCCAAAAAGGACAACACATTGGGGAATTGGGCATGACATTACATTGGGACTACTTCTTAACTCGGTCTCCTGCAATCTGTCCTGTACCTGCCAGTAGATCACCAGGGTGAACATGCTCTGTACGGTGCATTTTGGCCAAGGGGGCTGTGATGGCACTCTTTTACTTTTTTTAAAAAAAGGACAACACATTGAGGAATTGGGCATGACATTACATTCGGCCTACTTCTTAACTCGGTCGCCTGCAATCTATCCTGTACCTGCCAGAAGATAACCAGGGTTAACGTGTTCTGTATGGTGCATTTTGGCCAAGGGGGCTGTGATTGCACTCCTTTATTGAAAAAAAAAGGATTTTCCACTGGGGAACTGGGCATGACATTGCAATGGGCCTACTTCTTAACTCAGCCTCCTACAATCTGTCCTGTACCTGCCAGAAGATCACCAGGGTGCACGTGCTCTGTACTGTTTTAGGCCAGTAAATTTTGGGCAAGGGGGCTGTGATGGCACTATTTTTTTAAGTCCAAAAAGGACAACACATTGGGGAATTGGGCATGACATTACATTGGGACTACTTCTTAACTCGGTCTCCTGCAATCTGTCCTGTACCTGCCAGTAGATCACCAGGGTGAACATACTCTGTACGGTGCATTTCGGCCAAGGGGGCTGTGATGGCACTCTTTTACTTTTTTTAAAAAAAGGACAACACATTGAGGAATTGGGCATGACATTACATTCGGCCTACTTCTTAACTCGGTCGCCTGCAATCTATCCTGTACCTGCCAGAAGATAACCAGGGTTAACGTGTTCTGTATGGTGCATTTTGGCCAAGGGGGCTGTGCTGGCACGCTTTTATTTTTTAAAAAAGGATTTTACATTGGGGAATTGGGCATGACATTACATTGGGCCTACTTCTTAACTCGGTCTCATGCAATCTGTCCTGTACCTGCCAGTAGACCACCAGGGTGAACGTGCCTCTGTATGGTGCGTTTTGGACAAGGGGGCTGTGACGGCACGCTTTTATTTTTTTAAAAAAGGAACCCACATTGTAGAATTGGTCATGACATTTCATTGGGCTGACTTCTTAACTTGGTCTCCTGCAATCTAAAATGTACCTGCCACTAAATCACCAGGGTGAACGTGCTCAGTAATGTTATAGGCCATTGAAGTTTGGGCTAGGTTCATGCGATGGCACTAGTGTATTTTTAAATAAGGTACCCCATTGGGGAATTGTTTGGCAGATCATGCACTGCACTACAAGTCTAAGAGACCCACACCACTACGTTTGCCCTAATTTTTAACTCTGTCTCCTGCAATGTTTCTTCCTTATCTCCGATAACATGACCTGGGTGAACATGCTTTGTACTGTTATAGGCCTGTGAAGTTTGGGCAAGGGGGGCTGTGATGGCAATAGTATATTTTTATATAAGGTACCCCCCATTGGTGAAACCACATCCTTGATGGCAAACACTTCACCTTTGTGTACCTTAAAGAGCTCACTTGAAAAGCTCCTCTTTATGCTGCCTGCTCAAATAGGACACAATACACTTCATATAAATTTGATAAAGCAATGCTGATAGTTTGGCTCTGTACTTCATTAAAAATATACATTTGTCCACTATATGAGTTTCTTTCCTTGAGAGCCATAACTTTGGCTGCCTCAAATGTACAAATGGCGAATATAGAAATGACGATTTGTAAACAAGATTTAAATACTGTACACCGAATGCATTCAGACAATCACATAGCTGCATGTCTTGTAAAACATTTACAGATGTAACAGACAATGCTCTGTTGTGAATTCCGCTCTTGGGCTCCCTCCGGTGGTTGTAAGTGGCACTTTTGTGAGTTCTGCTCTTGGGCTCCCTCTTGTGGTTTCTAGTGGTATGGCTGCTCCTTTGAGTTAGCTGTCATCAGCTGTCTCCACTTATCGTCTCTTCTGCTCGGCTATTTAGGTCTGGCACTTTCTTCAGCCAGTGCCACTTGTAAATGGTTCCTGGTTGGATTCACATCTCTTTGGAGTTCCCTGTTATCCTGACCAGTTCAGCTAAGCTAAGTTTTTGCTTGCTCTTTTGTGTCCATAGATTGTGGACTTATCCATTCTGTGCTTTCTATGTTTGTCCAGCTTATCAGTGTGAATTAATTCTGTCTTGCTGGAAGCTCTGGGAGGCAGATTTGCCCTCCACACCTTTAGTCAGGTGTGGAGATTTTTTGTAAACTCTGCATGGATTTTTGTAGTGTTTTATACTGACCGCACAGTATTCCATCCTGTCCTATCTATTTAGCTAGACTGGCCTCCTGTGCTCATCCTGGTTTCATTCTGTGTATGTCTTTTCCCTCTCCACTCACAGTCATTATTTGTTGGGGGCTAATCTATCCTTTGGGGATTTTCTCTGAGGCAAGATAGTTTTCCTGCTTCTTTCTTTAGGGGTAGTTAGCTCTTAGGCTGTGACGAGATGCCTAGGGAGAGTTAGGAGTATTCCACGGCTGCTTCTAGTGTTGTGTTGAGCTTAGGGACTGCGGTCAGTACAGTTACCATGTCCTTCAGAGCTCGTTCCATGTTGCGCCTAGACCACCGTATCATAACAGTACAAGTGGCCAAAAATGAATTAAATGCATCTCAAAAGAGGGAAAAGAAAGTTCTGAACCATTTTTTTTCTGTGCTTTGGTTTGTCTTTTTTTTTCCTCTTGATATCTGGGTGGTTCAGGATATTGTTAGGTCTCGAGTTCCCGCTTCTGCACAGGGGGAATCTCGAGCCATCTCCGCTGCGGTCTCCCATTCTTATCCAGCCACAGTGGAGTCTGCTCAGCAGGGACGTCGGTCCCAGCGTCTTGCTCACTCTCACTCTGTACAGAGAGTTACTGCTGCTTCTTCAGCTTCTGCCATTAAAGCCAGTGCTGGTCAGCAGCGAGCGGACTTCTCTGGGACTAAGTCCTTGTCTGCACACACTGAGCATGCCCAGGGCAAGATCTCCCGTTGGAGATCGAGGGTCATGTGCTCAGGCCCTGCTGCACATTCCATTGGTCCTCTTGGCAGGTCTTGGAAGGGCAAAGTTTCTGTGGCCACTTCCTGTGCTGCAACTATATAAACTGCGCATGACCGCACGGCCATGCGCTAGTGTACATTTGCATATGTGTGTTTGTTGTGAGTGCAAGTCGTCCTTGGATACCCCTTCCCTATTGAATGTCTGTTCGCGGAAGGTGTATGGTTGCTATCTAGCTCCCAACTTATCCTACAGCACGAATCACACATTACAGCGTCCAGTTGCTGTGACCGCCAGTACGGCGCCGTGCACTTCCTCTGTGCTTTCCTTACCCAAGCCTGGGTGGTTAGTGGCGTTCGTCAGTGCGGCACCGCATGCACTTTTGTGCCCTAATATTGTTATTTGGCTTCCTTACACACCCAGTTGCGGTGTTGTGCCAGCAAGGGTCTAATCGGACTTCAATCCTAGTTGGGGTTGAGTTCGCTGACTACTTGCTCGCGCTCTATGTGCGGTACCGCGATCCTGTGACTCAACAGGATCGCTTCCTTCACGCTGGGTGAAGTTTAACCCACGTGTGTATTCTTATGAGTACCGCCATATAGTCCGTCATTACTTGGCAGCAGGTTCCATCTCTGCACGGTGGACCCCGGGCTGCGAACGCACCATACTGTATCTGTCTTATTATTTGGTGCGTTCCGCTAGCCCGAACATTACACTAGCGCCAGGGTCTGGCTAGTAATGACGGACAAACAGCAATCCTTGTGGTATATCCAGCAGCTGGAGGGTAGGTTGGCGGCTCTTGAGAGCGCAACCTCAGCTGTGGATGTTACCGCAGTTGCTGTACAGGCTGCTAGCGTGGCTGCAGCAACCCTGTCCATTGCCACCCCTGCTCCGACATTTTCTCGCCTCCCGCTGCCAGAAAAATTTTCTGGTGATAGCAAATTTTGTAGGGGATTTGTGAGTCAGTGCTCTATTCACCTCGAGCTCCTGGCTGCACGTTTTCCCACAGAGCGGGCTAAGGTGGGATTTATAGTGTCTCTCTTGTCGGACAGGGCGTTGGAATGGGCTACGCCGCTGTGGGAGCGTGGCGATCATGTGGTGCAGAGTGCTCCGCTGTTTCTGAGCACTCTGAAACAGGTCTTTTTAGGACCTCAAGTCACCCATGATACTGCGCTCCAACTGCTGGCATTAACTCAGGGTGAGTCCTTGGTCAGTCATTTTGCCGTCCAATTCCGCACTTTAGCTTCTGAGCTGGATTGGTCGGATAAAGCTCTTATCCCCATATTTTGGAGGGGCCTGGCTGACCACGTTAAGGACGCTCTGGCCACTAGGGAGATTCCTGCCACACTGGAGGAGTTAATAACTGTCTCCACTCGAATTGGCCTCCGTTTTAACGAGCGGAGGTTAGAGCGAGCCCAGTGTAGGCAGAGGTTTCGGCTGGCTCCTACCTTCGCCAAACCTCTGGAATCTCCGGTCCTGGTTCCTGAGTCACATGAGGCGAGGGAAGTGTCACAAGCGGGATCTAAGTCCCGGACCGCTTGTGCACTCAAGGTCTGTCATGTTTGCCAGCAGTCAGGACATCTAGCCACTAGATGTTCTCAGCGGTCGAGGAAACGTCAGCGTCTAGTGGTAGTAGGTGGAGGTACACTAGACACGGCGACGTTTGCCTCTAAATTGTCCTTTAAGGGGACAATTACTATAGGCTCATTTTCCCACTCGAAGACACAAAAGAGAGTAGTAAAACCAAAAACACTCAGTTTGAAAAAATGTTGCAGTAATCCGCAAGTGCTAGTAAAAGATGTAAAAAACAGGGTATTTGGTTGATACGTTTTTTGCAAAAAATGTATACTAAGCTGCTCTACCAATCTTCACGGTATACCCTTATCAGAGCAGTCCTAACTAATGTATGCAATCCCTATCTGATGTATTTAAAAACCTGATCATCTGTATATAACCTGTGTGAACAGGGTTCAGAGAGGAAAAATCCATGTGTGCATACAGGGTAGAACAGCATTTGTGCAGATAGCCCAAGAGGAGTGGTGGAACTCCCCAGTCTTGTAGACACAAGAGAACAATTATGGAAACAGGAACACATGGGCTACTTGCACAGTGAACAAGTCTGTATGATCATGTTCACACACCACCAAGAAACCTGAAGACACAAAAGAGAGTAGTAAAACCAAAAACACTCAGTTTGAAAAAATGTTGCAGTAATCCACAAGTGCTAGTAAAAGATGTAAAAAACAGGGTATTTGGTTGATACGTTTTTTGCAAAAAATGTATACTAAGCTGCTCTACCAATCTTCACGGTATACCCTTATCAGAGCAGTCCTAACTAATGTATGCAATCCCTATCTGATGTATTTAAAAACCTGATCATCTGTATATAACCTGTGTGAACAGGGTTCAGAGAGGAAAAATCCATGTGTGCATACAGGGTAGAACAGCATTTGTGCAGATAGCCCAAGAGGAGTGGTGGAACTCCCCAGTCTTGTAGACACAAGAGAACAATTATGGAAACAGGAACACATGGGCTACTTGCACAGTGAACAAGTCTGTATGATCATGTTCACACACCACCAAGAAACCTGAAGACACAAAAGAGAGTAGTAAAACCAAAAACACTCAGTTTGAAAAAATGTTGCAGTAATCCGCAAGTGCTAGTAAAAGATGTAAAAAACAGGGTATTTGGTTGATACGTTTTTTGCAAAAAATGTATACTAAGCTGCTCTACCAATCTTCACGGTATACCCTTATCAGAGCAGTCCTAACTAATGTATGCAATCCCTATCTGATGTATTTAAAAACCTGATCATCTGTATATAACCTGTGTGAACAGGGTTCAGAGAGGAAAAATCCATGTGTGCATACAGGGTAGAACAGCATTTGTGCAGATAGCCCAAGAGGAGTGGTGGAACTCCCCAGTCTTGTAGACACAAGAGAACAATTATGGAAACAGGAACACATGGGCTACTTGCACAGTGAACAAGTCTGTATGATCATGTTCACACACCACCAAGAAACCTGAAGACACAAAAGAGAGTAGTAAAACCAAAAACACTCAGTTTGAAAAAATGTTGCAGTAATCCGCAAGTGCTAGTAAAAGATGTAAAAAACAGGGTATTTGGTTGATACGTTTTTTGCAAAAAATGTATACTAAGCTGCTCTACCAATCTTCACGGTATACCCTTATCAGAGCAGTCCTAACTAATGTATGCAATCCCTATCTGATGTATTTAAAAACCTGATCATCTGTATATAACCTGTGTGAACAACAAGAGAACAATTTTTGCAAAAAACGTATCAACCAAATACCCTGTTTTTTACATCTTTTACTAGCACTTGCGGATTACTGCAACATTTTTTCAAACTGAGTGTTTTTGGTTTTACTACTCTCTTTTGTGTCTTCAGGTTTCTTGGTGGTGTGTGAACATGATCATACAGACTTGTTCACTGTGCAAGTAGCCCATGTGTTCCTGTTTCCATAATTGTTCTCTTGTGTCTACAAGACTGGGGAGTTCCACCACTCCTCTTGGGCTATCTGCACAAATGCTGTTCTACCCTGTATGCACACATGGATTTTTCCTCTCTGAACCCTGTTCACACAGGTTATATACAGATGATCAGGTTTTTAAATACATCAGATAGGGATTGCATACATTAGTTAGGACTGCTCTGATAAGGGTATACCGTGAAGATTGGTAGAGCAGCTTAGTATACATTTTTTGCAAAAAACGTATCAACCAAATACCCTGTTTTTTACATCTTTTACTAGCACTTGCGGATTACTGCAACATTTTTTCAAACTGAGTGTTTTTGGTTTTACTACTCTCTTTTGTGTCTTCAGGTTTCTTGGTGGTGTGTGAACATGATCATACAGACTTGTTCACTGTGCAAGTAGCCCATGTGTTCCTGTTTCCATAATTGTTCTCTTGTGTCTACAAGACTGGGGAGTTCCACCACTCCTCTTGGGCTATCTGCACAAATGCTGTTCTACCCTGTATGCACACATGGATTTTTCCTCTCTGAACCCTGTTCACACAGGTTATATACAGATGATCAGGTTTTTAAATACATCAGATAGGGATTGCATACATTAGTTAGGACTGCTCTGATAAGGGTATACCGTGAAGATTGGTAGAGCAGCTTAGTATACATTTTTTGCAAAAAACGTATCAACCAAATACCCTGTTTTTTACATCTTTTACTAGCACTTGCGGATTACTGCAACATTTTTTCAAACTGAGTGTTTTTGGTTTTACTACTCTCTTTTGTGTCTTCAGGTTTCTTGGTGGTGTGTGAACATGATCATACAGACTTGTTCACTGTGCAAGTAGCCCATGTGTTCCTGTTTCCATAATTGTTCTCTTGTGTCTACAAGACTGGGGAGTTCCACCACTCCTCTTGGGCTATCTGCACAAATGCTGTTCTACCCTGTATGCACACATGGATTTTTCCTCTCTGAACCCTGTTCACACAGGTTATAGACAGATGATCAGGTTTTTAAATACATCAGATAGGGATTGCATACATTAGTTAGGACTGCTCTGATAAGGGTATACCGTGAAGATTGGTAGAGCAGCTTAGTATACATTTTTTGCAAAAAACGTATCAACCAAATACCCTGTTTTTTACATCTTTTACTAGCACTTGCGGATTACTGCAACATTTTTCCAAACTGAGTGTTTTTGGTTTTACTACTCTCTTTTGTGTCTTCAGGTTTCTTGGTGGTGTGTGAACATGATCATACAGACTTGTTCACTGTGCAAGTAGCCCATGTGTTCCTGTTTCCATAATTGTTCTCTTGTGTCTACAAGACTGGGGAGTTCCACCACTCCTCTTGGGCTATCTGCACAAATGCTGTTCTACCCTGTATGCACACATGGATTTTTCCTCTCTGAACCCTGTTCACACAGGTTATATACAGATGATCAGGTTTTTAAATACATCAGATAGGGATTGCATACATTAGTTAGGACTGCTCTGATAAGGGTATACCGTGAAGATTGGTAGAGCAGCTTAGTATACATTTTTTGCAAAAAACGTATCAACCAAATACCCTGTTTTTTACATCTTTTACTAGCACTTGCGGATTACTGCAACATTTTTTCAAACTGAGTGTTTTTGGTTTTACTACTCTCTTTTGTGTCTTCAGGTTTCTTGGTGGTGTGTGAACATGATCATACAGACTTGTTCACTGTGCAAGTAGCCCATGTGTTCCTGTTTCCATAATTGTTCTCTTGTGTCTACAAGACTGGGGAGTTCCACCACTCCTCTTGGGCTATCTGCACAAATGCTGTTCTACCCTGTATGCACACATGGATTTTTCCTCTCTGAACCCTGTTCACACAGGTTATATACAGATGATCAGGTTTTTAAATACATCAGATAGGGATTGCATACATTAGTTAGGACTGCTCTGATAAGGGTATACCGTGAAGATTGGTAGAGCAGCTTAGTATACATTTTTTGCAAAAAACATATCAACCAAATACCCTGTTTTTTACATCTTTTACTAGCACTTGCGGATTACTGCAACATTTTTTCAAACTGAGTGTTTTTGGTTTTACTACTCTCTTTTGTGTCTTCAGGTTTCTTGGTGGTGTGTGAACATGATCATACAGACTTGTTCACTGTGCAAGTAGCCCATGTGTTCCTGTTTCCATAATCATTCTCCCACTCGGTAGAGCTCTGCGTGGATTCTGGGGCGGAGGGCAATTTTATGTCTTCTGCCTTCGCCCAACGTCACGCAATACCCCTGGTTATGCTAGCTCAACCAGTAACGGTACGAGTGGTGAATGGGTCGACACTGCCCTCACAGATAACACACCAGACCATCCCTTTCACTCTGTCCATGTCGCCATCTCATCAGGAGATTATATCTCTGCTCGTCATTCCTGAGGGAATTGATGAGGTCCTGTTGGGAATACCTTGGCTACGGTACCACTCTCCTCATATCGAGTGGTCCTCTGGCAGAATCCTGGGATGGGGCGAATCTTGTGGGGGTAGGTGTCAGAGGGAGTGCGTTCAGGTTGCTACTACAGAGGTACCCGCAGATCTTTCCTCTCTCCCCAAGCAGTATTGGTCTTATGCAGACGTGTTCTCCAAAAAGGCGGCGGAGATCCTTCCGCCCCATCGCCCCTATGACTGTCCTATTGATCTCTTGCCTGGTGCTGAGCCTCCCCGGGGTCGGGTCTATCCGCTATCTCTCCCGGAGACGGAGGCAATGTCGAACTCCCTCCTGTGGTCATGAATGGTACTTCGGCGAGTTCTGTCCATGGACTCCCTCTGGTGGCTGTGAGTGGAGCTGCTGCTTCTGAGGTTCCTTCCACAGGTGACGTAGTTTATTCTTTGGCTGGCTGTTCTATTTAACTCCACTCAGATCGTTACTCCATGCCAGCTGTCAATGTTCTTGTACTGGTTCAGTTTTCTCCTGGATCTTTCTGGTGACCTGTCTACTCCAGCAGAAGCTAAGTCCCTGCTAGTTATTTATTTGTTTCCTTGTCCAGTTGGCTATCATGATTTTGTCTTGCTAGCTGGAAGCTCTGGGATGCAGAGTGGCACCTCCGCACCGTGAGTCGGTGCGGAGGTCTTTTTGCACACTCTGCGTGGTCTTTTGTAGTTTTTTGTGCTGACCGCAAAGATATCTTTCCTATCCTCAGTCTGATTAGTAAGTCTGGCCTCCCTTTGCTGAAACCTGTTTCATTTCTGTGTTTGTGACTTCATCTTATCTCACAGTCAATATATGTGGGGGGCTGCCTTTTCCTTTGGGGAATTTCTCTGAGGCAAGGTAGGCTTAATTTTCTATCTTTAGGGCTAGTTAGCTCTTAGGCTGTGAAGAGGCGTCTAGGTCGTGTTAGGTATGCTTCATGGCTATTTCTAGTTGTGTGATAGGATTAGGGGTTGCGGTCAGCAGAGCTCCCACTTCCCAGAGCTTGTCCTGTGTGAGTTTAACCATCAGGTCGTTCCGGGTGCTCCTAACCACCAGGTCCATAACAGATGGGGCACCATAGTCTCATCAGGGTCTGATTCTGGATCAGTACACTGCGAGGGCAATGTTCTGCTCTGAGTCAAAGGAACAGCATAGTAATCTGGCTGTGGCTGTGCATCTGTGCACTCTATGTCCGATTCAACTTGTAATGGGCATGGCCTGTTAACTGTTTCACTTTCTAACCCAGGAACGGTATGTGTAAAGAGCTCCATGGAGTGACCCGTTGTGTCACCTGACGCATCCTTCTCTGTTGTTCTTGGTGAAGAAGACAAGGAAGCGACTTGTCCCTGACCGTGAACATCCACTAACGACGCGCTGCTTTTACATTTAGCAGTTTCAGAAGAGGAGGCGAAAGAGCTAGAGGCTGAGTCAGCAAGGAAAGCCAAAACTTGTTCTTGCTGCTCCGGCTTTAAAAGCGGTTTTCCTACTCCCAGAAAAGGGAGCGTTCGAGGCCTTGTGTAGCCAGACGACGAACCTGGCTCAACAAATCGAGACTTAGGTGCTATATTGCTTTTCCCACGACCACCTGATGCTCCACCACCACTACCATCATTACCAGCTGGCAATGACCGCCCACGGCCATGACCTCTTCCACCAGACTTCCTCATTGTTTGAAAAACGTAACCAAACTAACGGTATTTGTTACTGTAAAACCAGTTACAAGGTGAACTCAAACTTCTGTTGGATTTATATATCCCTTTATAGGTGGGTGAGACTGCAGGGAAAATCAGGCCCAATGTATAACAGTACACAGCTTCAGTGGCAGACAGATATGCCACTAACAGGACTGACGCTGATGCAGACACTAACAATTAAAATCTCCCCCTTTTTATTTTTTCTGGGAGAATATTGAAGAAATGTGGTCCACTCTTATACAGTATATGTTCTGTGGCACAAAATTAGAGACAGATGCCACACACAGCACTGGCACTGAGGCAGAATTGCCAATCTTAATTTCCCACTATTTGTTTTTTTTCCAGGGAGAATTTAAAAGAAATCTGGCCCAGTGTTACACACTAGGTTTTTTGTGGCACAAAATTAGAGACAGGTGGCACACACAGGACTGGCACCGAATCAGAAATGCCAATCTTAATCTCCCACTATTTTTTTTTTCCAGGGAGAAATTAAAAGAAATCTGGCCCAGTATTACACACTAGGTTTAATGTGGCACAAAATTAGAGACATGTGGCACACACAGGAATGGCACCGAAGCAGTAATGGCAATCTTAATCTCCCACTATTTTTTTTTCCAGGGAGAATTTGAAAAAAATCTGGCCCAGTATTACACACTAGGTTTAATGTGGCAAGAAATTAGAGACAGGTGGCACACACAGGAATGGCACCGAAGCAGTAATGCCAATCTTAATCTCCCACTATTTTTTTTTTCCAGGGAGAATTTGAAAAAAATCTGGCCCAGTGTTACACACTAGGTTTAATGTGGCACAAAATTAGAGACAGATGGCACACACAGGACTGGCACCGAAGCAGAAATGCCAATCTTAATCTCCCACTATTTTTTTTTTTCAGGGAGAATTTAAAAGAAATCTGGCCCAGTGTTACACACTAGGTTTAATGTGGCACAAAATTAGAGACAGGTGGCACACACAGGACTGGCACTGAAGCAGAAATGCCAATCTTAATCTCCCACTATTTGTTTTTTTTCCGGGAGAATTTAAAAGAAATCTGGCCCACTGTTACACACTAGGTTTAATGTGGCACAAAATTAGAGACAGGTGGCACACACAGGACTGGCACTGAAGCAGAAATGCCAATCTTAATCTCCCACTATTTTTTTTTTCCGGGAGAATTTAAAAGAAATCTGGCACAGTGTTACACACTAGGTTTAATGTGGCACAAAATTAGAGACAGGTGGCACACACAGGATGGCACCGAAGCAGTAATGCCAATCTTAATCTCCCACTATTTGTTTTTTTTCCGGGAGAATTTAAAAGAAATCTGGCACAGTGTTACACACTAGGTTTAATGTGGCACAAAATTAGAGACAGGTGGCACACACAGGAATGGCACCGAAGCAGTAATGCCAATCTTAATCTCCCACTATTTTTTTTTCCAGGGAGAATTTAAAAGAAATCTGGCCCAGTATTACACACTGGGTTTAATGTGGCATGAAATTAGAGACAGGTGGCACACACAGGACTGGCACCGAAGCAGAAATGCCAATCTTAATCTCCCACTATTTTTTTTTCCAGGGAGAATTTAAAAAAAATCTGGCCCAGTATTACACACTAGGGTTTCTGTGGCACAAAATTAGAGACAGGTGGCACACACAGGACTGGCACCGAAGCAGAAATGCCAATCTTAATCTCCCACTATTTTTTTTTTCCGGGAGAATTTAAAAGAAATCTGGCACAGTGTTACACACTAGGTTTAATGTGGCACAAAATTAGAGACAGGTGGCACACACAGGACTGGCACCGAAGCAGAAATGCCAATCTTAATCTCCCACTATTTTTTTTTTCCTGGGAGAATTTAAAAAGAATCTGGCCCAGTATTACACACTAGGGTTTCTGTGGCACAAAATTAGAGACAGATGCCACACACAGCACTGGCACCGAAGCAGAAATGCCAATCTTAATCTCCCACTAATTTTTTTTTTATTTATGTGAGAATTGGCAAGAAATCAGGCCCCTGTTAGACTGTATGTTTTCTGTGCCAGAAAATGAGACACAGATGCCACACACAGGACTGCCACTGATGCAGATTTGTCAATTTTAATCTGCACCTTTATTTTTTTTTTTTTCTTCAGGGAGACTAGTGAATAAATCTGGGCCACTGTATTAGAGTATATTTTCTGTGGCAGAAAGTGGCTTGAAGAGATATAATGAAAAAAAAAGGTACTGTCCTACAATTATTATCTCCCTGCAGTAATCTCAGCAAAGTATGGCAGGCAGCAATAACAAGGAGTGGACTGCTGCACAAAAAAGTCAAAGCACAAAAAAGTCAAAAGTGTGGACAAACAAACAAGATAGCTGTGCAGAAAGGAAGGAGCAACAGGATTTGTGCTTTGAAAAAAGCAGTTGGTTTGCACAGCGGCGTACAAACAGCAATGCAGCTATCAGGGAGCCTTCTAGGGCAGCCCAATGAGCTTCAGCGCTGAGGAAAAAAAAATTTAGCCTCCACTGTCCCTGCAAACAAAAGGTGGTGTTGGACAGTGGAAATCGCTACAGCACAAGCGGTTTGGGGGTTAATGTACCCTGCCTAACGCTATCCCTGCTTCTGACGAAGCGGCAGCAACCTCTCCCCATACTCAGATCAGCAGCAGTAAGATGGCGGTCGGCGTGCACGCCCCTTTATAGCCCCTGTGACGCCGCAGAAAGCAAGCCAATCACTGCAATGCCCTTCTCTAAGATGGTGGGGACTGAGACCTATGTCATCACGCTGCCTAAACTCTGCGTCCACCTTCATTGGCTGAGAAATGGCGCTTTTCGCATCATTGAAACGCGACTTTGGCGCGAAAGTCGCGTACCGCATGGCCGACCCCACACAGGGATCGGGTCGGGTTTCATGAAACCCGAATTTGCCAAAAGTCGGTGACTTATGAAAATGCAGGGAAGCTGATGGCGGGCGACATCAGAATGTGAGTATGTAGTGTTTTTTTTTTTTACTTTTACAATGGTAACCAGGGTAAATATCGGGTTACTAAGCGCGGCCCTGCACTTAGTAACCCGATATTTACCCTGGTTACAAGTGAACATATCGCTGGATCAGCGTCACACACGCCGATCCAGCGATGACAGCGGGTGATCAGCGACCAAAAAAAGGTCCTGATCATTCCCCAACGACCAACGATCTCCCAGCAGGGGCCTGATCGTTGGTCGCTGTCACACATAACGAGATCGTTAGCGGGATCGTTGCAACGTCACAAAAAGCGTGATGTTGCAATGATATCGTTAACGATATCGTTATGTGTGAAGGTACCTTTAGTTGCACTAAATTTTGCAACATTTTAAATAAATTTGCATTAGAAATCTTTTTTTTTTATAAATTTGGACCTATGTTTTTTGATCATATTGTCGTTCACATCTGAAGCATATACTTGAAATTTGTAACACTGCTTTCAAACTGTTGATGGAAGCTATAAGTCTTGTAAAAATGTACTTAAATGATCTAAAATTTGATAAATTATTTTTTCAATGAAAGATTTGCAAACTAAAGCTAAGTACCAATAACCTGAAGAACAAACGATTTACTGTATACAATGCTGACCTTTACATATTGAACAATCCATTTACTACTTATTAGCCCTTGAGTTGAAAAGACCAAGCCTATACTTCCATTATTTATTTTACTATTATGATAGAAGCAAGTCTGGCACCTTCAAGTAGTTGTAATTGATTTTACTATTTTGCAATCTAACATAAAGAATCTTCAAGTTGTTACAGAACAATTAAGGTTTTTTCTAGACTTTAGTAACATATTAAGTAGAAATTACATAGCTATATTACTTGAGAACGACGCGTGTCTATAACAAATATGAAGCACTTATCTACGGCAACCTTTTATTGTTGACACATACCGCATGTTAAATACTATTTTGGAGGGAGATATTTGGATACAAAGCAAATGGAGATTGCATTTAAGAGCTAAAGCAACCTTTATAAACACAGATTATTTGAGAGAAGTACAGCTCTGAAAGCGTTATGAAGAAGAATGTTTAGGGAAGTCCATACTGTGTATGTGAATCGCCCCCAGACACAGGGCCACAGGCTACTCGGTACCGGTCCTTTCTGTCTCAGTTCTGGGGCTGTCACGGTGGCTGGACCCGGTCCGTGACCCTGCTAAGGGGCATCCAATAAAAGGTGATAGGAGTCTGTCAAGGTTTCGTGACGCCACCTGTGGTGTTCGGTCAGGGTGACCGACGCTGCTGTGGGGTCCGCTGGGGTGATGAAATGGCAGCTAGATGGTATACCTTCCCACAGGTGAAGTATGTCCCCAGGGCTATCCAGTAAGGTGGATGGTGATGGTGTGAGGTGCAGACAATAACGAGGACACAGGGTTGCAGTCTCTTTACCTCTTTACTGAAGACTTCAGGATCCTCAATCCAGAGCACAGTTAACAGGGCTGTCTGAGACCGGACAGTCCGAAGGCACATCCAGAGTTCCCTTTGCAGGTGGAAATCGTTGCCTACCAATAGCGCCTGTGTGTTGTAGTGCTACCCTGCTGAGCAATCGGGATAGTCCTCACAACTGCTGTTCTAGTTCGTTCGTTCTTTCTAGTTATTTCTCTTTCTTTCTATTTCGTTCCAGATGTTACTAATTTCTCGTCCCCCAGGTATGTTATGGCTAGGACGCACCCATATGACGGGAAGGCTCGGAGCTCTTCCGGGACCCTAGAGATGCCCCTCTCCACGCGTTGCCCCCTATGTCTTCATAGGAAATTTAAGGTAGACAGCCAACCTATAATTAACTGTCCTACGGAGTTTGAAGTAAGGCATAGAGTCAGTTACTTCCTCGGTGTTCCGGCCACCGGCTACGCGCCTCAGTAGGATGTTGCCGTTCTCGGGGCATGACTCCTACTGGCTCTCCTTTGTGCTTGATCTCGTTTCTCACTGTTCCACAATATCCTTCGCTTCATGTCTCTTTCTTAGGATACCGCCGCAAGGTAGTGCAGGCGCGGTTCCGTAACGTTCTGTTCTGTTCGCTAGGTACCTGCCAGGTTCCCACGCCTGACAGGCACCCCCCTGAATCTTCTCCCTGCAACACCCCCTCTCACGGGATGTTGCCCGGTTCCGACTCAGTCAGCTTCTGACTAACTTTCTATCCAGCCCCTAGTTTTACCAGTGTGAGGAGTGGCCCAATAAATAAAGCCTTTTTCTCCCCCTAGTGGCCGGAGTGTGAAGTGTAATGTGTGCTGGTGATACCTGGTCAGGAGAACTCCTTCAGTGCCATCAGACGTACCATCACTCCCCTTAGCGGCAGAGTGTCATACTGCAACGACCAGATCTCTGGGGCGCTGCATATGCATTTAGTTTTGTAACAGAAATAAGAGTTTGGTGCCATTTTGTATCCCCTTCACAAATGCTGGCCATACTCCCATAGCTGGAGACAGGGTTACCTAAAGGTGGATGAAGTTTAGTCACTAATTATGACATTGTGTTGTCCACCTCCCAATAAGTGTAATGAATGAAGTTCACATTCTCCCCTCTTCTGTTAAAACTGTGTATGTCACATTAAGAGAAACATTGTTGTTACATTGTCATTGTTATGTGTATACTCTGTGGGTGGTTGTTAAATAAAGCACTCTCCCCATCAAAAATGTTATCCTCTTAATACTGTATATTGCAATCATCATATTATATAGCACTATGTACTTACAATTACTCATTTTCCCTTGTATACAGTTAATTCTTCTCTTTTCTATTAGGTCTATGACATCATATGATTGAAAACTGACTAGCTAAATCCTTCTAAGCAGGGAAGTTTTTTTCATCACTGCAAAATCTCTGGCGGGGGATGGAGTGAGGAAGCTGGGTCTGAAGTTGAAGAAGGGGACTCATGCAGGGAAAAGAGACTTCCTGTTTATACATAAAAGTTTACAAGGATTGCGCTAGCCTGTTTTTAATCACATGATGACATAAACCTAATGAAAATAAAAGGGTAGAGGGCACAATGAGCAATTGTAAGTAAACAGTGTCATATAATATTATGATTGTAATATGTTAAAGGAATGAAAATTGTGATGAGAGGAGTGCTTTTTTAACTCATAATAGAAGGGCTGGCAAACAGCTTATTCTGTCAGCATAGCTATGAGCTGAGAACGGTAGCTTTCCTGAGTGCCACCCTACATCAAAAGGTGCAGGCATCAGTTCGGGTCTGATTGAACAGATAATGATGTAGTGATGTGCAATGTCATACTAAGCACTGTAATATATTGCTAGTAGTACCATACTGAGGATATTTTATAAAGAGGCACAATTTACCCATAGAGAGGAAGAGTGTGCAGGTAGACTGCATGATGGGCTTAAGGATCATATTGTTGACCTGAGTAGACCTGAGGCTAGCTCCTGAGACATGTCCAGGCAGGCTGAAAGGAGAGGTCAGTTCGAAATAAATGACACAAAAACTAAATGAAAATTGTGCAGTGACCAAAAGATTGCCCAAAATTCCAAAATACCATATATACCCGAGTATAAGCCAACCAGAGTATAAGCCGAGGCATTTAATCTTGCCACAGAAAACAGGGTAAGCGTATTGACTCAAGTATAAGCCGGGTATGTATTGGCCCCTCATTCCTATTCCTGTATGCGTGGTTCCCCCCGTCTTGTCCTGCTCTGTCTGTCTCCCCATGTTGTATGCATGGGTCCCCTCGTCTCCCACCCTCCCCAGTCTTTCCCCATGTATGCATGGCTCGGCATCCTCCCCCGTCATTCTCATCCTCCTCGCACCGTCCCTGAACGTCCTTGCATCTTCATTGTCCTGGTGCTGAAAATCTCGGCTTATACACGAGTATATACAGTAGTTAGTTTCTTGGTAGTGAATATAATCTGTTGTTCCAGTAAAAAGATAGTTTCCATTTTCAGTAATGGCCAACTCTGTGCCTCTCAGTAAAAAACCACCCAACTAGTGTGCCCTTATAATGCTGTAACCCCAACCCTATAGACCGCTCTTCTCATATAAAGCTTAGAGCCTCAATTGTGACTCCTAACCATCAACATTTGTCCATGTAAATTTGCGTTGTAACCACTAAGCTTATGTTCTCACTCAATGCAGGTAGATATGAGGTCAAGGGTCATTTATCACTGAATGTTAATGAAGTATTAAATTATGATATCTAAAGTTGGCTTTAACCGACATTTTATCATGTGGATGAGGTTATTGTACTTTGACTAATGATACAGGGTTTTATTGAATAGATGTTTATCCAAACCTTTTTAATTATTCAAAGGTACCAGGAAGGGGTGAGAACTCTTCCTCCTTCTTTTTATCCTCATGATGGACCTTCTAGACCTGTCTTTGTAAAACCACAGACTTATTGGTTTTCAGGTACCTTCGATGTACTAGAAAGTGAGCATGCACCCTGATTATACCTTATTACATTTTACCGATACATAATAAACCCTACGGGAATATTTAGATAGCATTTCCAGAATAAGAATTTTGTTGGTCTAAAACATTAACTGGCTGAAACACTCATTGTGTCGGTGTATGTTTTGGTTCCAACTGTATCCATTATCACTGTTCCTCTGTCCATATCCTTCTCTAACTTGGACATTAACATTTGTAGATCAGTATTAAATAATATACTGTATGGCTAAATAAATCCTCTACCGATGTTCTTGTGCACTAACATAGCTAAGTGAAATAAATTCATGTTCTCCATAGTTACCACTCCATATTCTTCAGCATTTTTAAGGCATTTTATCCTCCATTATCTGAAATTATTAATGACATAGGGTAGTGACAAGACTATGGATTTATTATTCATTACAGCTACCTAACACAGGTTATATTAGTTTGATGTGCAAAAACCTGCTGACAGGTTCCCGTCAACGTTGTTAACATGTATATTGCTCTTGTGCAGACTCCAAAGATGTATATACTAAAAGATGAGAGCAAATTTGTAATAACCACTTCAACTGTGAGAAATATTTAGAAACCATTTGAAGTTAAAGGGAAAAGCTATTAATCTGCAGATATACTGTATGATTCACCCACAGGATAATAGAATTTAGGAAAGTGTGGTTCACGGGAAAAAATGAGATTTGTCTTTACCTGGAGCCATTGGCTCTCAGTCATACTGGCATGCCAGCGTGTCTAGTCACAGCTCTCTATATTGTGAGCGGTTGCTGTAAGGTTGCCTTGGTTCTTTGATTGACAGCTCGATTTTCAGTGGATCAATGCAGATCTAGCTGTCAGTCAATGTTCCAGGCTGTAAGTGATGACTTTGGTAGCGCTGCCACGCCAGTATGACTGTAAGCAGGCAGCTCCCAGGAATAATAAAGTTAATTTTCTCCAATGATTCCTACGTCTATTTAAGGCAGCTGGGCACCTTCATAACTCTATTAATCTGCAGATAAAACCCAATCTGCAGGTTAATAGTGTTATTCGACTTGACAGGTTCTCTTTAAAGTTTCTGTGCCTGCAACTATGCCATCCTAAAGCAAGTAATGGTAAACTGACTGAACAGCGAACTAGTCTGAACTGGTGCATAACCAAAAAACAACTTACATAGCAAATAAATGAATGGCTGCACTCAATTGTACTAAAGCAAGGGAATGTGTGATACATGAAATGTGAATAGCATAATGGCTCGTGAAGTCCTAAAGCTGGCAGCAGTGGTAAGTGATAAAGATTTGAACATGTTTGGAAAACGTTCACCAATTTCAAATTCGGAAAGAATGCAACACAATCGGATTCGTGTTCACTTTCATGAGCATTTTTACTAAAAGATGGCAAAAGTTCAGTAAATCATCACGTTTCCACTAATGCTTTTGTATGAATTTGGCTAGGATAGTGGTGCTGTATGATGAGCCAGAGGGACGGGGGGATGTGTTTAATAAGGAGAGGTATGTGGAGAGGTTAGAGGAGCGTCTGAAGAGATTACAGGAATAGCGCATGCTTTTTTTTCTCTTAACTTTATGTGTGTTGATTACAGCAACCAATAAGGGTGCAGAAACCATCCACATCGTCATGACACAAGGTCTTCTGTGATTGGTTGCTGAAGTCACATGTCCCTGGCCATATAAAAAGCAGACTTCCTGTTTTGCTGGCGTCATTTGCTCAGTGCAGAGAGGTCGCTCCTGTGCTGGTGCTGCTGAAAGTAAACTTGTCGGTGAAATAGATAGGATCCTGTCCTGTGTGAAATCAATCTTCCAGCATCGAACTACGATGTGCAAATACTGTGTTGCAGTCTCCGGAGGCACTATTGGATACTCCAAATCGTTTGTGCTAAAAATGTGTTTCAGTGGCATATCAGAAGGCCAGATTTCCGCTTAAAAATCTTTAGGCCTACTATAGTGGTGCAGCCATAAGGCCCAGATAGCTACTATAAATCATTTGTGCCGAAACTGTGTTTCAGTGGTAAATCAGAAGGCCAGATTTCCACTTAAAAATCATTAGGCCTAATATAGTGGTGCAGCCACTAGGCACAATTAGCTACTCCAAATTGTTTGTGCTAAAACTGTGTTTCAGTGGCAAATCAGAAGGTATATTTCCACTTAAAATCATTAGGCATAACAGTGTTGTTCAGGCAAACTATCTAAGAAATAAAATAGTGATTGTTGATTTAGTGACAGGTGACTGACAGCTGTGGGCCAAAGGTTATGAAACAGCAGGGTACAAGAGGGAAAAGCCACTTACAACATGAATGAGAAAAAGCGAGGTGGAAGGGTGGAATAAGCTTGGTGTTCGACATGTACTTGGGTTAGGTGTTAATGTGAATGAAAACTCAACTGAACAAACACCGTCTCATCCTATCCAAAGATGACTGACAACATCTGTTACAAGCCAGCCTACTAGACTCCCTTTCTTTGGCAGCTGCACAGTGGTACGCCTTGCAGATGAGGCTCAGAAAGAGCATGTGCTCGAGTGGATGGCAAATGCTGCATCAAGTGATCTGTCCATCTCAAAATCAGACACAGTACAAGCCTCAGAGGTGGCATCCCAAGGCCCCTTTTTTTACCCCTTGTCAAAAAATTTTAAACACCCAAATGACTGAGGGTGTTTGGCCTTGCTTACCACTGGCTGTCCCATCAACCCCAACTGCTGCTTCTTCCTCCTCCATCACCATTCCAAATATTCACACACAGGTCTCCTGCCACAGAGACTACAATTGTTTACCCACCTCAGTCGGGGTGAGTAACAGCCGGTCAGCTGTATTGAAAGTAGACATGTCTGCTGCTTTTGTGTCACTTAGCACAACAGATCTTTCTTAATCCACCATAACATCTCCACTTGCACCTCCCTCACGGTCCAGCAGTATGCCCTTTACTCCATACTCCACCCTCTATCAACACAGCAGCCACGATCCCACAGTTGTAGTCACATAAAAGAATGTTTCCTCCTACACATGGCAAAGCTAAGAGCTTGAACTCCACCATCTCCAATCTGTTGGCCACGGAAATGCTGCTTTTCCACTTGGTGGATACAGATGCTTTCCAAAAGTTGATGGTCGTCGCAGTCCCCCAGTAGCAGTTGCTCAGTTGCCATTACTTCTCAAAAAAGCTGTGCCTGCACTACACCAGCATGTTGCCGACAACATCACCCTTTCCCTGAAAAAATCTATGTCTGCAAGGCAGTAAAGGGGCTGCACCACATGTCTTTGAATCTCCAGGGCTTGCGGTACAAACCTCTGTATCTAACACTTCCTCCTCTATTTCTATCACTTCCACCTCCTCTAGGGCTTCCGCCTGTGCCCTCATCCTCTCCCTTAATCAAACACGTATTCCAACAGTGCAGATAAAATCTCACCTCCGTACTGCACATCCGTGGCTTAAAGAAATCAGGCAGTGTTTAAATTGGAGATCGCCATCACACAGCTTTAAAGTTGTGGACAGGTATCAAGGCAGAGTTAGAGCAATGCCTGTCTCCACTAAACCTGGAGCCAGGGAAGGCCGTAGGCGATAATGGGGCAAACCTGGTGGCGGCCCTATGCCATATCAACCTCACACATGTGCCTTGCATGGCTCTTGTCCTCAACCTGGTGGTACAGCAATTTTTCCAACACTTTCCCGGCCTGGATGCACTGCTGCAGAAAGCACTGTTGCAGTGTGCTCACATCTGACGATCGCACCTTGCAGGTCATCGACTTGCATCATCGCTACAGAGATCTTTCAGCCTACCTGTTAACCGTTTGATTAGCAATGTTCCAACACGGTGGAATTCCACTCTGCATATGTTGCAGCGGCTGTAGCAGCAACGACGAGCCCTGGTGCAGTATGTCCTTTTGCATAGCCTGGACCAACGCGTTCTGGACGTGGTGCAAATCATGCTTGCAGAGTGGGCACAAGTGATGGACCATTGCTCCCTTTTGCAAAAAAAAAGATCTCTGGAGGATCTTGGAGGTGTTTCATGATGGCATGTGCCATCTGAGTGTGTCTGGAATGAAAAAAAAAATTGGAGGTGTTGCATGAGGTGTGAGATCTCCCAGCTAAGAAGGCTAATAGTGCTCCCTTAACCACCAGGTCCTCATTAGCGATGAGCGGTGTTTGAGTCAAACTGTTTGCCAATTTCAAATTCGAGCTGTTTTGGGCGGTGTTCGAGTTGTTCGTCGAACTCGAACAATTTGCTTAAAATTCGGCTGTTCGGGTTTCTGTTCGATAACTGTTCGTTCACCAAAAGCCTAACTTGATTTGCACATTAAAACTGTTTATCATTGTTAATAGACTGTTTCAGTGTATAGTGGGCAGGGGGGGGGGGGGGATAGATCTGTGCTGAAATAATGCCAATCTCCATTTTTTTTCTTTCCCGCATTTACAGTGGAGCGGTGCAGTCTCTCAGCCTATCAGCAGTGCACACACACAGCAATCTGCATGTGATGCACACAAGCAAGGGCATGTGTCATTGGCTGTGTATGTCTCATGTTCTTGCCCTATAAGAACCAGCCATTTTCCCCGTTGCCACCATTTCCTCATTGCTGCAGCTTAGTGTTAGACGGCACTGCTGCTGCTGTGGGCGCTATACAGACTAAGAGTCTTTTTTGGGAGCGAATTGGAGTGATAGGTTTAGGGAGTCGGGAGTCGGGACTTGTAATATCAGCTCTTTTCAGGGTAGGTTTCAGCAGTTCCTAGCACTTTTTGCCAGGCTGGTCTGTGTCAGTGCTATGCAAGTGTTTGTCACAGCATTTGGTGTAATCTAGCTCATCCAATCCTTTTGGGCTAGGAGCATTGTCTGGTAGTCATCGGAGTAGCCCGCCTGTGAAGCTAACTACAACACCTGTGTATCTAATTTTTTACTGCATCTAATCCAGTAATTAGTTTTGGGCCTAGGAGCAGTGTCTGCATGTCAGCGGAGTAGCCCATCTGTGAAGCTAACTACACCGCCTGTGTATCTAAATTTTTACTGCATCTAACCCAGTAAATAGTTTTGGGCCTAGGAGCAGTGTCTGCACATCAGCGAAGTAGCCGCCTGTGAGGCTAACGACACCGCCTGTGTATCTAAATTTTTACTGCATCTAACCCAGTAAATAGTTTTGGGCCTAGGAGCAGTGTCTGCACGTCAGCGGAGTAGCCCGCCTGTGAAGCTAGCTACACACCGCCTGTGTATCTAAATTTTTACTGCATCTAACCCAGTAATTAGTTTTGGGCCTAGGAGCAGTGTCTGCACATCAGCGGAGTAGCCCACCTGTGAAGCTAGCTACACCACCTGTGTATCTAAATTTTTACTGCATCTAACCCAGTAAATCATTTTGGGCTTAGTAGCAGTGTCTGCACGTCAGTGGAGTAGCCCGCCTGTGAAGCTAGCTACACCACCTGTGTATCTAAATATTTACTGCATCTAACCCAGTAAATCATTTTGGGCTTAGTAGCAGTGTCTGCACGTCAGTAGAGTAGCCCGCCTGTGAAGCTAGCTACACCACCTGTGTATCTAAATTTTTACTGCATCTAACCCAGTAAATCATTTTGGGCCTAGGAACAGTGTCTGCATGTCAGCGGAGTAGCCCACCTGTGAAGCTAACTACACCACCTGTTTATCTAAATTTTTATTGCATCTAACCCAGTAATTAGTTTTGGGCTTAGTAGCAGTGTCTGCACGTCAGTGGAGTAGCCCGCCTGTGAAGCTAGCTACACCGCCTGTGTATCTAAATTTTTACTGTCTCTAACCCAGTAATTAGTTTTGGGCCTAGGAGCAGTTTCTGCACGTCAGTGAAGTAGCCCGCCTGTGAAGCTAGCTACACCGCCTGTGTATCTAAATTTTTACTGCATATAACCCAGTAATTAGTTTTGGGCCTAGGAGCAGTGTCTGCACGTCAGCGGAATAGCCCGCCTGTGAAGCTAGCTACACCACCTGTGTATCTAAATTTTGACTGCATCTAACAAAGTAAATCCTTTTGGGCGTAGTACCACAGTTATGGCCACTCAGTTTTGCTCAGTTTTCATCCATCGGTTTTTGTGCCAACAACTACAGATACAGAGTTGCCAATTAGTTAAACACCAAAATGAGTCACAAAAGGCCTGCTGCTGGTGGAAAGGGGAATAGGCATGTTGGAAAGGGAAAAAAAGACTGTGTCCGTGGGGTAGGTGGTAAAGCAACAGTAACATCTGCAGAAGAAAGACCGTCTTCCAGCCAAAGTAAGATATCTACTTCTTTTCGTGGACAATTTGATATGATCCCTTTCTTATGACCATAGCTAAGAGCATCACCAAAAATTCCAGATGAGGCACAAAAACAGCAGGTGCTTGAACGGATATCAAGTGCTCGTTCAAGTGGGCTCTCCTCCATGTCAACTTCAACATCACAGCTACTCCAGTCCTCAGAGTTGTCACCCCAATCGCACTTGCTTCCTCACAGCTCCCAAGTCTCCAGCTGCCCATCTGAGTATGGGGTAACATAGATGGTTGCGTCTGCAGAGCTGTTTACTCATACTATAGCCTGGGAATCAGAGGTCTGCTCCAGAGCTTCTGTGAATCCAGATGAGGAAATGATCTGCACTGATGCCCAGAATCTTTGTGAGTCGGATCTAGGCCCAGATGAAGAAGGTTCTGAGCATAATGCAGACCCTCGTTCCAAAACTGTAACTCCTGTTGGTGGAGACAATTAGGAAGATGATGATGAGACTGAGATACCTGATTGGAACGAAAACTTGACTTTTCGGTTGGGGTAGGAAGAGGTTGGCTCTGAGGACGACGGGTGTGAGAACACACAGGATGACGATGACGAGGTTGGAGACCCCACTTACTGTCAACCCACAGTCCGCCAGTCCATGAGGTCAGCAGAGGAGGTGGAAGAGGATATTAGTGACAAGTCTGACAACGAGGTTAGGTTGCACCTTCCTGGACAGAGACAGAGTACTGGAATCACGTCAACAACTGCATCCTCAACCCCAACTCTGCCTCTGAGCAGAAGCCGTGGTGGCTCTTCAGGTTGCACGGGCTCTAAGCCTTGCATAGCCTAGGCATTTTTTACATCACAAAGGATGACCCAATTCATGTTGTCTGTAAGATTTGTCACCAAAATCTCAGTAGAGGCAAAAAAATGACTAGCTTGAGTATTTCGTGCATGAACCATCACATCAATATGAGGCATAAGTTGCAGTGGAAAGCTCACTGCGCCACAATGTGGCCTAGTGGGCCGGCTCAACCACCGTCTGCCCCATTAAGTGCATCCGCATCCTCTTCATCCTCTGTGACTGTGGGGACAGCAGTCGCACATGGTTTTGGGCGCTGACTTTCCACGTCTTTACCCGCAACAGCCAGTGTGATTGGCAGGTCCTCAGGACATTTGCAAGTGGAAAAACCTGCTGGTGCTGTGCGCTCTCCGACATCGAGACCACATTTTGATCAAGGCAACATAACATCTCCGCCTGCACCTTCCTCACAGACCAGCAGTTTGCTGGGGACACCGTACTCATCTCCGTCTAAGTACGGCAGCCAGCCCTTAGTCCCTCAGATGTGGACAAGTAAAAGACCATTTCCTCCTAGCCATGACAAAGCTAAGAGGTTGAATTTCACCATCTGCAAGCTGTTGGCTACAGAAATGCTGCCTTTCTGCCTGGTGGACACAGAGGATTTTCGAGACCTTATGTCTGTTGCAGTGCCCCAGTACCAGATGCCCAGTCAACACTACTTCTCAAAGAAAGCTGTGCCTGCGCTACACCAGCATGTCGCACACAACATCACCACTTCCTTGAGAAACTCTGTGTGTGACAGTGTGCATTTTACCACAGACACTTGGACGAGTAGACATGGACAGGATCATTACATGTCGGTGACTGGGCACTGGATAACTATGGTGACATCAGGAGAAGGGGCTGCTGTCCAAGTCTTGCCGTCCCCGCAAGTTGCTCGTCGATCCTCTGTATCTAGAAGTTCCTCCACTGCTTCTGCCTCCTCAACATCCTCTCGGTCCTCCACCTGCACCCAAAGCCTGTCTGGTAATGCCACCCGCGTTGTAACTGCGCAGAAGGAATCCTGCACACCTCCTCACTATGCTGTCACCAGGGCTCAATGGCATCAGGCAGTGTTTACATTGAAATGTCTGGGAAATGTGAGTCACACAGCAGAGGAGTTGTGGTCAGCTCTGGAGACCGAGCTCCATCAATGGTTGTCTCCACTCAACCTGCAGCCAGGGAAGGCTGTGTGCGACAATGCTGCAAACCTGGGTGCGGCCCTTCGCCGGGGCAATGTCACACACATGCCTTGTATGGCTCATGTTTTGAACCTGGCTGTCCAGCAATTTTTATCCCACTATCCCGGACTATATGGGCTTCTGCAGAGGGCACGGTCGCTGTGTGCTCACTTCTGCCGTTCGCATCCCGCAGCTCGAAGACTTGCATCTCTACAGAAGTCGTTGGGCCTGCCAGTTCACCGGCTGAAATGCGATGTGCCCACACGGTGGAATTCAACTCTGCACATGTTGCAGCGACTGTGGAAGCACCGACGAGCCCTGGTGCAATACATGATGACATATAGCCTGGGTCAACGAGATCAAGAGGTGGGGCAAATCACGCTGCAGGAGTGGTCTCAGATCAGGAACCTATGCACCCTTCTGCACAGTTTTGAAATAGCAATGAAGATGTTTAGTGCTGACGATGCCATTATCAGCATGGCCATTCTGGTGACTTACATGCTGGAGCACACCTTACAAAGTGTTCGGAGTCAGGTGGTGGAACAAGAGGAGGAGGAGGAGGAACAGGAGGAGTCATATGCGGAAGGGAAGGGATAATATCTCCAAGGTCCAGACGGTTGGCAGCACCAAGGTGGCTGGCATTGGAGGCTGGGGGAGAGGGATTACCGAGGGCGCACGGTAGCAGCTAAACTGTTGAGGAAGGTGCAGGAGGCGAGGAAGAAGTGGAGGACGAACTGGCGCTGGGCATGGAAGACTCATCAGATGAGGGAGACCTTGATCAAATTCCTGTTGTGTGAGGTTGGGGGGAGAAGGCAGAGGCAGGAAGCATAATTCTCACCTCGCCGCCACCAAGACAACAAGTACTTGGTCCTCCTGGATGCGCAAGACACATGAATGCCTTCTTGCTGCACTACCTGCAACATGACCCTCGGATTGTCAGAATCTGAAGTAATGCCGACTATTGGGTTGCCACACTCGAAGTTCCCCGATACAAAAGTAAATTTGGCTAAATAATTCCTGCCATAGAAAGGGATTCTCGCATGCAGGAGTATCAGCAGAGACTGTTACAGAATCTTACATCTGCTTTTCCACAAAACACCAATGGTGCACGTAGTGAATCTCTGAGTTCTAACTTGCCAACCGTGGGACTATTGAATCATCACTCAAACCGTAACAGTAACATCGTATCTGGTGGTAACAGCAATTTTTTTCCAATCGTTTTGAGATTTTTTTAGTCCATCCTTTGCAAGGCCACAGGAGACAAGAAGTCTGACGCACAGCCAACGCCTAGAGAGGATGGTACAAGAGTATCTCAAAGTTAATATCGATGCCATGACTGTGGAACTGGATCGTTGCTCATTTTGGGCTTCCAATCTAGAAAAATGGCCTGAGCTTGCCACTCACGCCTTGGAGATCTTGTCATGCCCCGCAGCCAGCGTTCTCTCTGAACGTGTGTTCAGCGCTGCTGGTGGTGTGCTGACAGATATGCGCATGTGGCTGTCCAGTGACAATGTAGACAGACTAATGTTCATCAAGATGAACAAATCCTGGATCCGCAAGGACTTCTCTACCCCTGTGTCATCTTGGAGAGACTAAAAGCTTGATGATTTTTGAAAATCACCTCACCAACCGTTTTAAAAAACTCTGGAGAAATTGATGCCACTTAAGTGGTGTCTGTGGCCGAAGAAAAAATGGAGACTCTTTATTGAGTCCCCTTGCTGTGTTTTACATCGTCAATTCCAGATGGGTGGGGTCATCTTGCAGAGTTGTTTACTCATGCTATAGCCTGGGATTCAGAGGTCTGCTCCAAAGCTTCAGTGTCTGCTAGTCAGCAGAGTAGCCCACCCACCCACCGCCTGTTTATCTAAGTACTATTTTTTAACGGTATCTAGCACAGGAAATCCTTTTGGGCCTAGTAGCAATTTCTTCTACTCAGCAGAGTACCCCACTCATGAAGCAAGCTACACCACCTTCTTCCTTTCTCAATCTAACCCCTCGGCTCTGGGGTGTCCACGCTCCCCCCAGCTCTCTCCTTCTCACAGGTGGACTACCACGTATATTCACACTGTGACGAATCTTTGGGCCCAGGCATAAGAAGTCGTTGAGGTAATGGATAATATGTGCCGCCTTAAAAACGCCCTTGACGACCCATTTGAGGAAGCTACTAAACGCCTCAAATAGTGAGCAGGATATTGAGCACCCCATGGGCAAACAGCAATCTATGTAGTACACTCCTTCACAGAAGCAGCCCAATGGGAGGACACTATTCGGAGGCACAGGTAGTAACCAGAATGCCCCCTCAATGTCTGTTTTGGTTACTAGGGTGCCCCTTCCCAACTTCTTGACCCGCCTGATTGCCTCATCAAAGGAGGTACAGTACATGGTACTGTACTTGGTTCCGCGTTGATGTAGTTTACTGACTTGCCCCTTGAATATGACAAATGGGGGTACCACTACGTCTTTTAAGGAAATTGTTCTGAATTCTACCTAAAGATATTTATTTTTTAATTTTTATTTTCATGACGTCTGGGTGTTGGTAGGGTGATTTTAAATTTTTACTCCAGCCTTTCTAGATTTTAGAAGGAGGAACAGGAACACTTGGGCTACTTGCACAGTGAACAAGTCTGTAGGAAAATGTTCACACACCACCAAGAAACTAGAAGACACAAAAGAGCATAGTAGAACCAAAAACAATCAGCTTCAAAAATCACAGTAATCCGCAAGTGCTAGTAAAAAGATGTAAAAAACAGGGTATTTGGTGTAGAGTTCCAGGCTCTGCACAGGGGGAATCTCGGGCCATCTCTGCTGTGGTCTCCCATTCTTCTCCTGCAGCAGTGGAGCCTGCTCAGCGGAGACGTCGGTCCCAGCGTCTCGCTCAGTCTGGCTCTGTACAAAGAGTTAAGGTACCATCACACTCAGCAACTTTGCAACGAAAACGACAACAATCTGTGACGTTGCAGCGTCCTGGATAGCGATCACGTTGTGTTTGACACGCAGCAGCGATCTGGATCCAGCTGTTATATCACTGGTCGGAGCTAGAAGTCCAGAACTTTATTTGGTCACTAGATCTGCGTGTATCGTCATGTTTGACATCAAAAGCAATGACGCCAGAAACGTTTTTACATGGAGCGAGAACGATAAGTGAGTCGCCGTTACGTCACTGGATCGCTCCTGCATCGTTCTGGAGTTGCTGTGTTTGATGTCTCTACAGCGACCTAAACAGCGACGCTCCAGCGATCTAGTTTTGGTCGGATCGTTGTCTATATCGCTCCAGCATCGCTGAGTGTGACGGTACCTTTACTGCTGCTTTTCCTGCTTCTGCCATTGGAGTCAGTGCTGGGCAGCGGCGAGCAGACGCTTCTGGGACTAAGTCCTGCTTTTCTCGTTCTGAGCATGCCCAGAGCAACATCTCTCAGTGGAGATCGAGGGTCACATGATCAGATACTGCAGCTAAGGCCATTGGTCCTTCAGGAAGGTCCTGTAGGTGCTCACGCTCTGTGGCAGCCTCTCATTGGTCCTTCTAGGACGGTCCTGTATGTGCTGCAACTATTTAAGGCCACACGGCCATGCGCTAGTATTGTTCTATGTTATGTGCTTTGCGCCAGTGTGGTCACGTAAGAGTGTGATCAGGGACCCGGCTGAAATAAGCCCCTAGAATGCTGGCACCTCTGGCGAGGATATTGTGTTTGTGTGTATTCAGGGACCTGGCTGAAATAAGCCCCTAGAATGCTGGCACCTCCGGCGAGGAGTTTTGTGTGCATGCGTGACCACTGACTGCTCTCTGTTTGGGCAGTTAGCCTGTGCCTCTGTGAAGTCTAACAGGGCACAGTGCTTTGCTTTTACGGCTACTCAGTGAATTAACTGAGTTAGTCCATACCGCCATATAATGCCGCCGTTTGCTAGCAGCAGGTTCTCCTGCACGGTGGACCCTGGGCTGCGAACACACCAATAATAATAAAAACATGTATATTTACTCGGTGCGTTCCGCTAGCCCTAACAGAATACTAGTGCCAGGGTCTGGCTAGTAAATGGCAGACATTCGGCAATCCTTGCGGTATATCCAGCAGCTGGAGGGTAGGTTGGTGGCTCTCGAGGGCTCAACCTCAGCTGTGGATATTACCGCAGTTGCTGTACAGGCTGCTAGCGTGTCTGCAGCAAACTTGTCCACTGCCACCCCTGTTCCGACATTATCTTGCCTCCCGCTGCCAGAAAAATTTTCTGGAGATAGCAAATCTTGTAGGGGATTCGTGAGTCAGTGCTCTATTCACCTCGAGCTCCTGGCTGCACGTTTTCCCACAGAGCGGGCAAAGGTGGGATTTATTGTGTCTTTCTTGTCGGACAGGGCGTTGGAATGGGCTATGCCGCTGTGGGAGCGTGGCGATCATGTGGTGCAGAGTGCTCCGCTGTTCCTCAAGTCACCCATGATACAGCGCTCCAACTGCTGGCATTAACTCAGGGTGAGTCCTTGGTCAGCCATTTTGCTGTCCACTTCCGCACTTTAGCTTCTGAGCTGGAGTGGTCGGATAAAGCCCTTATCCCCATATTTTGGAGGGGGCTGGCTGATCACGTGAGGGACGCTCTGGCCAGTAGGGAGATTCCTGCCACACTGGAGGAGTTAATAACTGTCTCTACTGGTATTGACCTCCGTTTTAACGAGCAGAGGTTATAGCGAACCCAGTGTAGGCAGAGGTTTCGGCTGGCTCCTACCTTCGCCAAACCTCTGGAATCTCCGGTCCTGGTTCCTGAGTCACATGAGGCCATGGAAGTGTCACGAGCGGATCTGAGTCCCGGACCGCATGTGCACCCAAGATCTGTCATGTTTGCCAGCAGTCAGGACATCTTGCCACCAGATGTCCCCAGCGGTCGAAGAAACGTCAGCGTCTAGTGGTAGTAGGTGGAGGTACACTAGACACGGCGACGTTTGCCTCCAAATTGTCCTTTAAACGGACAATTATTATAGGCTCATCCTCCCACTCAGTAGAGCTCTGCGTGGATTCTGGGGCGGAGGGCAATTTTATGTCTTCTGCCTTCACCCAACATCATGCAATACCCCTGGTTATGCTAGCTCAACCAGTAATGGTACGAGTGGTGAATGGGTCAACACTGCCCTCACAGATAACACACCAGACCATCCCTTTTACTCTGTCCATGTCGCCATCCCATCAGGAGATTATATCTCTGCTCGTCATTCCTGAGGGAATTGATGAGGTCCTGTTTGGGATACCTTGGCTACGGTACCACTCTCCTCATATCGAGTGGTCATCAGGCAGAATTCTGGGATGGGGTAAATCTTGTGGGGGTAGGTGTCAGAGGGAGTGTGTTCAGGTTGCTACAACTGAGGTACCTGCAGATCTGACCTCTCTCCCCAAGCAATATTGGTCTTATGCAGACGTGTTCTCCAAAAAGGCAGCGGAGACCCTTCCGCCCCATCGCCCCTATGACTGTCCTATTGATCTCTTGCCTGGTGCTGAGCCTCCCCGGGGTCGAGTCTATCCGTTATCTCTCCCGGAGACAGAGGCAATGTCTCAGTACATTCAAGAGAATCTGGCAAGAGGGTTCATCAGGAAGTCAGTGTCACCTGCTGGGGCTGGGTTCTTCTTCGTGCAGAACTGCGTCCATGCATAGACTACAGGGGTCTTAACGCCATCACCGTTAAGAATAAGTATCCTTTGCCCTTGATATCTGAGCTCTTCAATAGGCTTCGGGGAGCAAGGGTATTTACTAAATTTGATCTGCGGGGTGCTTACAACCTGATTTGCATCCGTGAGGGGGACAAATGGAAGACGGCTTTTAACACCAGGGATGGGCACTATGAATATCTGGTGATGCCCTTCGGGCTCTGTAATGCCCCAGCCATTTTCCAAGACTTTCTGAATGACATCTTCTGGGATATGCTCTCCACATCGGTCGTAGTCTATCTGGATGATATTCTCATCTACTCTCCAGATATTGACTCCCACCGGAGAGATGTTTGCAAAGTCTTTGACCTCCTACGGGCAAACTCCCTCTATGCCAAGTTGGAGAAGTGTATGTTTGAGCAGGAGTCCTTACCTTTCCTAGGCTATATCATCTCCACCCAGGGATTGGCTATGGATCCTGCCAAACTACAGGCTGTGATGGACTGGGAGGAACCCCATTCTCTTAAAGCGGTGCAGTGCTTTATGGGGTTCATTAATTATTATCACCAGTTCATTCCGCACTTCTCAACTTTGGTAGCTCCCTTGGTTGCCCTCACCAAGAAGGGGGCAAATCCCAAATTGTGGTCTGAGGAGGTCTCCAAGGCCTTTAACTCCATAAAGTCACACTTCGCTAGCGCTCCTATCCTACATCGCCCCGATGTAGATAAGCCATTTATCATGAAGATGGATGCCTCATCTGTTGATGCTGTAGCAGTCCTCTTCCAAAAGGATGCTCAAGGTCGGAAGCATCCTTGCTTCTTCTTTTCTAAGACCTTCTCACCAGCAGAGAGGAATTATTCCATCGGGGACAGGGAGTTGCTAGCCATGAAGTTGGCTTTCTCGGAGTGGAGACATCTCTTGGAGGGAGCTTGTTTTCCCTTCCAAGTCTTCACAGATCATAAAAATTTGGTGTACCTGCAGACAGCCCAGCGGTTAAATTCTCGCCAGGCCAGATGGTTCTTGTTCTTCTCCGGGTTTCATTTCACCCTTCATTTTCTTTCTGGGAAAAAGAACATTCGTGCCGATGCTCTCTCTCTCTCCATTGTGTCATCTGTGGAGGAGGAAGAGGAGCCTCGGCTTATTGTCCCCACCAAGAGCCTGAGAACTGTGGCCACAGTTTCGCTAGAGTCTGTGCCTCCGGGCAAGACTTTTGTACCATCCAGTTTGTGACCGGAGGTTCTCTCTTGGGCACACTCGTCCAGGGTGGGTGGACATTTTGGTTCCAAAAGGACATCTGAGTTACTGGCGAGGACATACTGGTGGCCGCATATGGCTTGTGATGTCGCAGACTTTGTTCAGGCGTGTATAAAGAGGAAAGAGCAGCATCCATACCAGGTGATGTTAATCCAAAAAAGTTCTTTATTCCGCCATGATAAAAATACAACGTTTCGGCCTGGTTGGCCTTTGTTCAGGCGTGTGTCTCTTGCGCCAAGAACAAGTCCCCTCGGCAAAGGCCAGCTGGGTTGCTTTACCCTCTGCCAGTGGCGGACAGGCCCTGGGATAGGGTCAGGATGGACTTTGTGGTGGGCTTACCCAAGTCTCGTACCTGCACCATTATCTGGGTGATCACCGACCATTTTTCCAAAATGGTTCATTTGGTGCCTCTTCCACGGCTACTTTCTGCACGGGCTCTGGCAGCCTTGTCCATCAAGCATATCTTTCGCTCACACAGTATGCCGGACAAGATTGTCAGTGACCGGGGTCCCCAGTTTGCGTCTTGATTCTGGAGGGAACTTTGTCGTCTACTCAGTATTAAGTTAAATCTCTCCTTGGCTTATCATCCCGAGACGAATGGGTTGGTAGAGAGGGCCAATCAGACTCTGGTCACTTACTTACGACATTTTATTTCTGTCAGGCAGGATGACTGGGCATCCTTGTTACCGTGGGCAGAGTTTGCCCTTAACAATGCTGTAGCCGACTCCACCAGTCAGACTCCTTTCCTCCTTAATTACGGCCAGCATCCGTGGGTTTCTGTGCCTATGCCCGTGTCATCTGCTGACTCCAGGGTGGCAGACTGGGCAGTGGAGGCACGAGACATTTGGGACCGCACTCAGGATGCCATCCGGGCCTCCAAGGAGAGGATGAGGTCCTCCGTTGATGCACATTGGCACCCTGCCCCGACCTTTGCTCCTGGCAACTTAGTGTGGCTCTCCGCTCGTAACATCAGGCTGCGTGTTGAGTCCACTAAGTTTGCTCCTCGCTACTTGGGTCCCTTATTATAATAATAATAATAATAATCTTTATTTTTATATAGCGCTAACATATTCTGCAGCGCTTTACAGTTTTGCACACATTGTCATCACTGTCCCCAATGGGGCTCACAATCTAAATTCCCTATCAGTATGTCTTTTGAGTGTGGGAGGAAAATGGAGTGCCCGGAGGAAACCCACGCAAACACGGAGAGAACATACAAACTCTTTGCAGATGTTGTCCTGGGTGGGATTAGAACCCAGGGCCCCAGCACTGCAAAGCTGCAGTGCTAACCACTGCAAAACTGTGCTGCCCAGTGTCCCTTCAAGGTCCTTGAACAGGTTAATCCTGTGGTCTACCGTCTAGCCCTTCCTCCACGCCTAGGTATCACGGACACCTTTCATGTGTCCCTCCTTAAGCCCGTATACATGTCCCGGTTTTCTGAGTCATCTTACGAGGTGAACGCTATTTCGGGGTGCAAGGTGGTTCGTGGCAAAAAATTTTATTTGGTGGACTGGAAGGGTTACGGTCCTGAGGATAGGTCCTGGGAGCCTGCTGAGCACATTCAGGCTCCGCAGCTCATTGCTGCCTTCAAACGTAGCGAGGCTCAAGGAGGGGGGCCCTAGGAGGGGGGGTAATGTTAGGGGTCAAGTTCCCGCCTCTGCACAGGGGGAATCTCGGGCCATCTCCGCTGCGGTCTCCCATTCTTCTCCTGCTGCAGTGGAGCCTGATCAGCGGAGACGTCGGTCAAAGCGTCTCGCTCAGTTTGACTCTGTACAAAGAGTTACTGCTGCTTTTCCTGCTTCTGCCATTGGCGTCAGTGCTGGGCAGCGGCGAGCAGACGCTTCTGGGACTAAGTCCTGCTTTTCTCGTTCTGAGCATGCCCAGAGTAAGATCTCTCAGTGGAAATCGAGGGTCACATGATCAGATACTGCATCTAAGGCCATTGGTCCTTCAGGAAGGTCCTGTAGGTGCTCATGCTCTGTGGCAACCTCTCATTGGTCCTTCTAGGAAGGTCCTGTATGTGCTGCAACTATTTAAGGCTCGCATGGCAGCACAGCCATGCGCTAGTATTGTTCTATGTTATGTGCTTTGCGCCAGTGTGGTCACGTAAGAGTGTGATCAGGGACCCGGCTGAAATAAGCCCCTAGAATGCTGGCACCTCTGGCGAGGAGTTTTGTGTGCATGCGTGACCACTGACTGGTCTCTGTTTGGGCAGTTAGCCTGTGCCTCTGTGAAGTCTAACAGGGCACAGTGCTTTGCTTTCACGGCTACTCGGTGAATTAACTGAGTTAGTTCATACCGCCATATAGTGCCGTTGTTTGCTAGCAGCAGGTTCTCCTGCACGGTGGCACCAATAATAATAAAAACATCTATATTTACTGGGTGCGTTTCGCTAGCCCTAACATTTTTTGCAAAAAATGTATACTAAGCTGCTCCACCAAACATCAAGGTATACCCATATCAGAGCAGTCCTAACTGATGTATGCAATCCCTGTCTGATGTATTTAAAAACCTGATTATATGTATCTTACCTGTGTGAACAGGGTTCAGAGAGGAAAAATCCATGTGGACATGCTGAGTGGAACAGCTTTTGTGCAGATAGCACAAGAGGAGTGGTGGGTAACTCCCTAGTCTTGTAGACACAAGAGAACCATTATAGAAACAGGAACACTTGGGCTACTTGCAAAGTGAACAAGTCTGTAGTAAAATGTTCACACACCACCAAGAAACTTGAAGACACAAAGGAGCATAGTAGAACCAAAAACACTCAGTTTCAAAAAATCACAGTAATCCGCAAGTGCTAGTAAAAAGATGTAAAAAACAGGGTATTTGGTTGATACACTCAGCATGTCCACATGGATTTTTCCTCTCTGAACCCTGTTCTCACAGGTAATATACATATGATCAGGTTTTTAAATACATCAGACAGGGATTCCATACATTAGTTAGGACTGCTCTGATATAGGTATACCTTGACATTTGGTGGAGCAGCTTAGTATACATTTTTTGCAAAAAACGTATCAACCAAATACCCTGTTTTTTACATCTTTTTACTAGCACTTGCGGATTACTGTGATTTTTTGAAACTGAGTGTTTTTGGTTCTACTATGCTCTTTTGTGTCTTCTAGATTTTAGAAGGGCATGACATGCCTATATCTGTGTCTCCTCCTCCTTTTGCTCCTCCACCTCTTTTCTTTTTGCATGACTATATGTAGTTGTGACTTTTCCATGTGTTTGTTGTGTCTTCTGAGCAGTTTGTCAGCTTTTGGACACCTTTTAAGGTGTTTTCTATGTGTATTCTATGTGTTGTATGTGTTTGCCTGCCATTGGTTTCAATGGGGTTTAACGGTGTTCGACGAACATTCGACGAACACGACCCAGTTCGACAAACTGAACCGAACTCGAACGCTAGGGGGGTGGCTCAACACTAGTCCTCATTAAAACTTCAATTCCAATCTGTACATATTGGGCCAGACCCAGATACCTCATGCATGGCCCATGGCTGAGTGTTGCTGTGTCATTTGCAAATTTCTACTGTGGATCAATTGAAGCCACTTCTCCTGGTTTCTGCACCTAATTTTCGCTGTTTGCAAAGCTTTTTGTCACCATTTAAGGTGTAATCTATGCATTTGGTTTTGACTACCATTGAATCTATTGGGGTTCAAGGACATTCGTTGAACCGTTCGGCGAACTGTTCTGTAAACAGATGTCTGTTCAGCGAATCCGAACAGAACCGAACCTTGAAAGGTTCGCTCATCTCTAATAAGGGATCATAATCCACACCTAATTTCTTACACTATTGTAACTGTTTGGGGTGAAATCAAAGTCAGTATCATTTGCTATTCTGGGTTTTGTTATGCCTCTAGATTTCATCGTATGGCCCACCTAGAGTGATTTGTAAGTATTTATCTATTTTTTCCTCTGGCTCTCCTTTATTTTTACTTCCATCATTAAAATAGAGAACTCTAAGAGATTTTTTTTAATTTTAATACCCATGATTAACCTGGGGCTAAAGCCTAACAAAGACAGTAATAATTAAACAGATATTAAGGGAGTAAGAAAATAGTCGCAGAGCTGTACACAGGATTTCGAAAACAGCTATGATATCAACTTGTTCACCATGGCAACATTTCTTGGCATGTGTGATCACTCTCAATTGATATAGTTTATTGCAGTAGAATCTTTTAGCATTAGTAGTGAGATTTAGTATTTGTCCTGCATCATGCAGAATCTTTTAGCCAAAGTAAATAGAACTTATATTCAAGAATCTAGTTATCTGGAAAGGTCTTGTGGTAAAAGTTAACATATTTCATTGTCTTATTGTCAGAAAACAGGAAAATTACAGCAGAATACAAAAGATTGCTTTGAAATTCAGAACATAGAACTAGCTGGCAGGTGGACAGAGATCATAGCAAATATGGATTATACCAGTTTCCATTAACCACCAAAATCCTGAAACCCAAAGTGGGTAAGGAGACAGTTTAACAATTTATCAAACAGTAGCCTAGCTATTGGGGGAATGGGAGCAATCTCTGCTCTTACCTGTATTGGAATTCACATCCTGTCTATGCAGTAAAACTCTGCAGCAGAGCAGGCAGTCATGATACCACTCACCATCTTGTAATCTGCAAATCGCTTTAGACCTGTGGCCAACAGAACAGCGGGGTGATGTACAGTGTTGCTCCAAGTTGTGGGCCAAGTGACATGATAATGTCATCATTCAAGGATTCTGTTGTCCTGTGTGTGCACTGGCGTGGTCCATGGTTCACCCGTGGTGAGAATGAGTATATGAGGTGAGTATATGATATTTATTTTTTATTTTAATGGTACTTGCAGGGGGGCTTTGGGGGCATCCTACAGAGTGGGGACAACTGTGGGGGAATCATACAGTGTGAGGACTACTGTGGAAGCCATCATTAGTGTTGAGCCACCTCTCTAGTGTTCGGATTCGGTTCGGTTTGTCGAACAGGGAGGTGTTCGCCGAACTGTTCGTCGAATGTTCGACGAACACCGTCGAACCCCATTGAAACCAATGGCAGGCAAACACATACATGAGGCACAACTGTATATACTGACTTGACTGTGAAACATACAAAGTCATGGTAATACCTGTCCAGTAGGTGCAGTGAGCAACAAATTCGTCCTGTATATTTTGACGCGTCCCCCAGGGAACATAAAGGTATAGTGCTGTGGGCAGAGCAGAAGGGAGGATACATGTGGGGTCATGTCTTATATAGGGGATAGTAACCAAGCACATGCGAGTCATAAATAGGTACCTGTGTTAAGTATGCATATAGAGGACCACATATGTTCTGGCAAATATCCGTAGAGGTAACCTCCCTGTGTGCTAGGGTATGTTGCCAGTGGATAGAGGAAAACCTTCCCTATTGGAAAAAATAGTAGTTCAGTCTAAAATAACTTAACCTAGTGGTGCAAAACTTATCTGCTGATAGCGCTGGAGTCTCACGTTTCCGTTGTTCGTACAGGCAAGGGGCAAGCGTTGGTGGCGTAGTGGAGGAGGCCGACACAGTCCTGTGTCTTGGCAGTGGAGCGGCTCAGTGTGATGCATGGTGCCCGGCGTTTTATCAGATACCCCAGCCGGTCATGTGACCGGAAGTTCCAGGGGACGCCGGCGCCTGAGCAGGAGACACTCACACTGCTGTGTGGGTCGGCAGATCGGCGCTTGCGCACACGGCCCCATATCTGGAGCTTGTGTACAGCGCTTGTGTAAGGGACAAAAACGGCGCCTGCGCACATCTAACCCGGCAGAGCGTTGTGTTGACTACAGAGAGGCGGCGGCGCTGCGCTATTATGTGGCCCCAATAGTCGGCCAGACCGGCACCTGCACACCATGCTTAGGGTAGAGCGCTAGTATACAGAGGCAGGAATATGACGCCTGTGCGTATCGGTATGCGCTAGTCTGCTAGTTGGTGCTCGTACGGGTTAGTGTCTGTGATAGAATGTTGTGTAGCCTAAATAAGCCCTCCTTGTCTAGAGAAAAGGGGAAGGAAAGAGGTTAGATAATAACCGGCATTCTATCGGGATATTACAGGCACTAGTCTCGGCCAACCCCTTGCTTGTACAGAAAAGCACATCCTCCAAATATATATATAACAACATTGTAATGACATTCATAATGGTAGGAGTCCAAACGAAAAAAAAGGAAATAAGGAATAAAAGTTAACGCAAAGAAATGAAATCAAATGAAATAGGAAAAATGCAAAGAAAATAAAGAATAATGCAAATTGAGCAAAAATGAAGTACTGACCACTAAAAAAAAAAAAAAATAATGAATCAAATAAAATGAATGAAAAAAAAAAAAAATAGAGGGGAACTGATATAAGGAAACTTATAAAAAAGGGCTAATTTGGGTATGCGTCTTACCATCCAAAACGCGTTTACCAAAGAGATTGGTTGTGCAAAAGGTCAATTGGCCTATACGGGAGAAAAAATTAATTAATTAAGTTAGCCAGTCTATCTCGCGGTTTAAGCCGTGTGGATGTAAAGTGTCGAGTGTATAAATCCAAAAAGTCTCTCGCTGTTTCAATAATCTAACATGATTCCCTCCTCGCCTAGGACGGGGGACCCTTTCTATTACTTGGAATCTTAATTGTGCTACGTTGTGGTTGGCTTCTTTGAAGTGAAGAGGGAGGGGGAGCCACACTTTGCCACAGCGGATAGTCGATTTATGATTAGAGATACGGTCTCTAACCGCCTGGGTGGTCTCCCCTACATAAAGTAACCCGCAGGGGCACTTTATGATATACACCACAAAATTTGTTACACACGTGTAATAGTCCTTAATTTTGTAAGATTTGCCTGTTCGTGGGTGTACCACCTCACTACCCTTAATTACATTTGAGCAGCTCATGCAGCCCAGACACGGGAAGGTCCCTGTGCGTTTCTGACCAGAAAGCGTTCTATGTACCAGTGTTTTTTGAGTGCCTAGGTCTGCTTTGACGACCCTGTCTTTTATGTTCTTGGGCCTTCTTGTGCACATAAGAGGGGGTTCTTTGAATACCGGGATAGTAGGGTACGCTTTATTTAAGAGTGGCCAATGTGCCCTGATTAGATTTTGTACTCTATGCATAGTGGGATGATGACTATGTACAAATGGGAGTCTAGGATTTTTCTGAATTTTAATTGTGTCATTCTCCGTTTCATTAAGAATCCTAGTGGATTCAGTTTTAAGAAGGTCAAGAGGGTAATTGCGGGCCCTAAATTTGTTAGACATCTCTTGTAGTCTTGTGGCTTTCAAATCTGGATCAGAGACAATACTTGATACTCTCTTAAATTGGGACCTTGGAAGACTATCTCTCGTGGGTTTGGGGTGACAGCTGTTGTAGAGCAGGAGGCTGTTACAATCCGTTGGCTTGGAGTATAGGTCCGTGCTTAAAATACCCAAAGGGTTTTTGAGGACTTTAGTGTCTAAAAAGGTTATCTCACTGTCATGATGAGTCAGTGTGAAGGTAAGTTCCAGAAGGGTGGTATTAATGGCATCGTAGAATCCCTGAAGGCTGGTATGATTTCCTTGCCAGATGCAGAATATATCGTCGATATATCTGTACCAAACTAATGCGTTTTGTTGGAAGATGTGGTTGGCATATAAATGTTCCCTCTCGAAGTGGTCCATGTATAAATTTGCGTATGCCGGGGCCACATTGGACCCCATTGCGGTACCGCACGTCTGCACAAAGAAGTCATCTTTGAAGAGGAAGAAGTTCTCCCTAAGCACCAAGTTCAAGAGATCTAGGCAGAGGTCATGTGTGTTCCTGTCAATGCCTACTTCCTGTAATGTAAGTGAAACAGCTGTAACACCCCTGTCATGTGCGATAGAGGTGTACAGACTGTTGACGTCTAAAGTACAAAGGAGGCTGTCAGGAGGGATGTTAGAGATATTACGAATTTTGGATAAGAAATCACTGGTGTCCAGTATGAAGGATTTAGTCAACTTGGTATAAGGTGTAAGTATTTTTTCCAAAAATTTTGAAAGGGGGTTGAGCACTGAGTCAGTTGAAGCAACAATGGGGCGGCCAGGGGGATTTTGAAGATTTTTATGTATTTTCGGGAGAATATACAATACTAGAGTAACTGGATGATGGTTAGTGAGGTAAGTTTTGGTTTTGCTATCTATGGTACCTAGGCTCATGTATTTATCAATTACAGTACTGATCTTCCGCTGTATAGAATAGGTGGGGTCCCCCTGGAGTTTTCTGTAGGTATTTGTATCAGATAGTTGGCGTCTTATTTCAATGACATAGTGGTGCTTATTCATGATAACAATGGCTCCCCCCTTGTCTGCTGGTTTAATTACGATGTCCCTATTTTCACTCAGTGTGTCTAATGCTCGTTTTTCTGAGGAGCTAAGGTTATGTCGGACTGGGAGGAGACCTAGGCGTTGTTCATGTATGGTCTTCCTGATATCTCTATCAAGGAGGTCGATGAAAGTTTCCACTGCATGATTAGATTTAGGTGGAACGAAGGAGCTAGGATTCCTCAGGCCAAGTGATCCTAAGGTAATACCAGCTTCTTCACTCTGACTAGATGTAGTGCCCAATCTATTGACTCCTGTATAATGTATCTAAAATATGGTGGCGCTAAGTATCAAGCTCAATAACCCTGCAGCGACACCAACAAACATCCACCTACTGTTTGTAAAAAGAAAAAATATATATCAACTTGGTATATATCAGAGTATATACCGGTACGCGCTGGGTAATAGCAGAAAGTCCACTGGTAGGATGTGAGACAATTAAATAGGACACGGAGCTGAGTATACAATTGAATATCCTAAAATAGCTAAAAAACACCAAAAATATATAATCCCCTGCGATAGATGCAGAAAGTCCTTGAAGGTAAATCCCTGAAGAAGGAGACAGGCGTCTCCGAAACGCGTTGGACTTTGATCCTTACTGCATCCCGTACCTACTCACGGCCACCGTCAGCGGTCACGTGATCTTCGCGTCACGAAGGTCCTGTGCACCTTCCGGATTCACCGCCGACATCTCACGCGGCACTGGCTACGCAGGACCCCGCGCTCTACATCGGAGGTCAGTTTTAGGTGGCTGCTACCGGCCGGGGCAGCCACCTGTTCTAGTAACGTTCCACTGCCCGGATATATTCAGCACATTAACGGCACTATCACCGCCTCTTAAGCCGGGACTACTCCTATTCAAGGTAGGAACACCGCTTTACCTTCAAGGACTTTCTGCATCTATCGCAGGGGATTATATATTTTTGGTGTTTTTTAGCTATTTTAGGATATTCAATTGTATACTCAGCTCCGTGTCCTATTTAATTGTCTCACATCCTACCAGTGGACTTTCTGCTATTACCCAGCGCGTACCGGTATATACTCTGATATATACCAAGTTGATATATAAAAAATCTAAACTCACTCTACCAACACCCAGACGTCGTGACAAAAAAAATAAAAAAATAAATATCTTTAGGAAAAATGGCAGCAGGTCCATTCAGAACACTTTCCTTAGACATAGTGGTACCCCCGTTGGGAGTTGTGCCAAAAAATGAACCCAATACATTCAGACTAATCCACCATTTGTCATATCCAAGGGGCAGGTCAGTAAACGAGAACATCGACGCGGAACTGTTATGGCCGGCAATCAGGCAACACAGCGTGCAGTAATCAGCGCACATACAGAGATCTGGCAATAACCAAAAACAATAGGACGAGCTCTGAGACGTGGAATCTCTGTAGACTGCAGTACCTGATCTATCCTCACACAACTATAAGCAGCAGTGGATTGCGCCTATCAACTACCTATGCAACTCGGCACTGCCTGAGGAGCTGACTAGCCTGAAGATAGAAATACAAGCCTGACTTACCTCAGAGAAATACCCCAAAGGAATAGGCAGCCCCCCACATATAATGACTGTTAGCAAGATGAAAAGACAAACGTAGGAATGAAATAGATTCAGCAAAGTGAGGCCCGATATTCTAGACAGAGCGAGGATAGCAAAGAGAACTATGCAGTCTACAAAAAACCCTAAAACGAAAACCACGCAAAGGGGCAAAAAGACCCACCGTGCCGAACTAACAGCACGGCGGTGCACCCCTTTGCTTCTCAGAGCTTCCAGCAAAAGTTAATAGCAAGCTGGACAGAAAAAACAGAAAACAAACTAGAAGCACTTATCTAGCAGAGCAGCAGGCCCAAGGAAAGATGCAGTAGCTCAGATCCAACACTGGAACATTGACAAGGAGCAAGGAAGACAGACTCAGGTGGAGCTAAATAGCAAGGCAGCCAACGAGCTCACCAAAACACCTGAGGGAGGAAGCCCAGAGACTGCAATACCACTTGTGACCACAGAAGTGAACTCAGCCACAGAATTCACAACAGTACCCCCCCCTTGAGGAGGGGTCACCGAACCCTCACCAGAACCCCCAGGCCGACCAGGATGAGCCACATGAAAGGCACGAACAAGATCTGGGGCATGGACATCAGAGGCAAAAACCCAGGAATTATCTTCCTGAGCATAACCCTTCCATTTGACCAGATACTGGAGTTTCCGTCTAGAGACACGAGAATCCAAAATCTTCTCCACAATATACTCCAATTCCCCCTCCACCAAAACAGGGGCAGGAGGCTCCACAGATGGAACCATAGGTGCCACGTATCTCCTCAACAACGACCTATGGAATACATTATGTATGGAAAAGGAGTCTGGGAGGGTCAGACGAAAAGACACCGGATTGAGAATCTCAGAAATCCTATACGGACCAATAAAACGAGGTTTAAATTTAGGAGAGGAAACCTTCATAGGAATATGACGAGAAGATAACCAAACCAGATCCCCAACACGAAGTCGGGGTCCCACACGGCGTCTGCGATTAGCGAAAAGCTGAGCCTTCTCCTGGGACAAGGTCAAATTGTCCACTACCTGAGTCCAGATCTGCTGCAACCTGTCCACCACATAATCCACACCAGGACAGTCCGAAGACTCAACCTGTCCTGAAGAGAAACGAGGATGGAACCCAGAATTGCAGAAAAATGGAGAGACCAAGGTAGCCGAGCTGGCCCGATTATTAAGGGCGAACTCAGCCAACGGCAAAAATGACACCCAATCATCCTGGTCAGCGGAAACAAAACATCTCAGATATGTTTCCAAGGTCTGATTGGTTCGTTCGGTCTGGCCATTAGTCTGAGGATGGAAGGCCGAGGAAAAAGATAGGTCAATGCCCATCCTACCACAAAAGGCTCGCCAGAACCTCGAGACAAACTGGGAACCTCTGTCAGAAACAATATTCTCAGGAATGCCATGTAAACGAACCACATGCTGGAAGAACAAAGGCACCAAATCAGAGGAGGAAGGCAATTTAACCAAGGGCACCAGATGGACCATTTTAGAAAAGCGATCACAGACCACCCAAATGACCGACATTTTTTGAGAAACGGGAAGGTCAGAAATGAAATCCATCGAAATATGTGTCCAAGGCCTCTTCGGGACCGGCAAGGGCAAAAGCAACCCACTGGCACGTGAACAGCAGGGCTTAGCCCTAGCACAAATTCCACAGGACTGCACAAAAGCACGCACATCCCGTGACAGAGATGGCCACCAGAAGGATCTAGCAACCAACTCCCTGGTACCAAAGATTCCTGGATGACCGGCCAGCACCGAACAATGAAGTTCAGAGATAACTTTACTAGTCCACCTATCAGGGACGAACAGTTTCTCGGCCGGACAACGATCAGGTTTATTAGCCTGAAATTTCTGCAACACTCTCCGCAAATCAGGGGAGATGGCAGACACAATGACTCCTTCCTTGAGGATACTCGCCGGCTCAGATAACCCCGGAGAGTCAGGCACAAAACTCCTAGACAGAGCATCCGCCTTCACATTTTTAGAGCCCGGAAGGTATGAAATCACAAAATCAAAACGAGCAAAAAATAACGACCAACGGGCCTGTCTAGGATTCAAGCGCTTGGCAGACTCAAGATAAGTAAGGTTCTTATGATCAGTCAAAACCACCACGCGATGCTTAGCACCCTCAAGCCAATGACGCCACTCCTCGAATGCCCACTTCATGGCCAGCAACTCTCGGTTGCCCACATCATAATTACGCTCAGCAGCAGAAAATTTCCTGGAAAAGAAAGCACATGGTTTGAACACTGAGCAACCAGAACCTCTCTGTGACAAAACCGCCCCTGCACCAATCTCAGAAGCATCAACCTCGACCTGGAACGGAAGAGAAACATCAGGTTGACACAACACAGGGGCACAGCAAAAACGATGCTTCAACTCCTGAAAAGCTTCCACGGCAGCAGAAGACCAATTAACCAAATCAGCACCCTTCTTGGTCAAATCGGTCAATGGTCTGGCAATGCTAGAAAAATTACAGATGAAGCGACGATAAAAATTAGCAAAGCCCAGGAATTTCTGCAGACCTTTTAGAGATGTCGGCTGAGTCCAATCCTGGATGGCCTGAACCTTAACCGGATCCATCTCGATAGTAGAAGGGGAAAAGATGAACCCCAAAAATGAAACTTTCTGCACACCGAAGAGACACTTTGATCCCTTCACGAACAAGGAATTAGCACGCAGTACCTGGAAAACCATTCTGACTTGCTTCACATGAGACTCCCAATCATCTGAGAAAATCAAAATGTCATCCAAGTAAACAATCAAGAATTTATCCAGATACTCACGGAAAATGTCATGCATAAAAGACTGAAAAACAGATGGAGCATTGGCAAGTCCGAACGGCATCACCAGATACTCAAAATGACCCTCGGGCGTATTAAATGCCGTTTTCCATTCATCTCCCTGCCTGATTCTCACCAGATTATACGCACCACGAAGATCAATCTTAGTAAACCAACTAGCCCCCTTAATCCGAGCAAACAAGTCAGAAATCAATGGCAAGGGATACTGAAACTTAACAGTGATCTTATTAAGAAGGCGGTAATCAATACACGGTCTTAGCGAACCATCCTTCTTGGCTACAAAAAAGAACCCTGCTCCCAATGGTGACGACGATGGGCGAATATGTCCCTTCTCCAGGGACTCCTTCACATAACTGCGCATAGCGGTGTGTTCAGGTACGGACAAATTAAATAAACGACCCTTAGGGAATTTACTACCAGGAATCAAATCGATAGCACAATCACAATTCCTATGCGGAGGTAGGGCATCAGACTTGGACTCTTCAAATACATCCTGAAAGTCCGACAAGAACTCTGGGATGTCAGAAGGAATGGATGACGAAATAGACAAAAATGGAACATCACCATGTACTCCCTGACAACCCCAGCTGGTTACCGACATAGAGTTCCAATCCAATACTGGATTATGGGTTTGTAGCCATGGCAACCCCAACACGACCACATCATGCAAATTATGCAGTACCAAAAAGCGAATAACTTCCTGATGTGCAGGAGCCATGCACATGGTCAGCTGGGCCCAGTACTGAGGCTTATTCTTGGCCAAAGGTGTAGCATCAATTCCTCTCAACGGAATAGGACACCGCAAAGGCTCCAAGAAAAATCCACAACGTTTAGCATAATCCAAATCCATCAGATTCAGGGCAGCGCCTGAATCCACAAACGCCATGACAGAATATGATGACAAAGAGCACATTAAGGTAATGGACAAAAGGAATTTGGACTGTACAGTACCAATAACGGCAGAGCTATCGAACCGCCTAGTGCGTTTAGGACAATTAGAAATAGCATGAGTAGAATCACCACAATAGAAACACAGTCTGTTCAGACGTCTGTGTTCGTGCCGTTCTACTTTAGTCATAGTCCTGTCGCACTGCATAGGCTCAGGCTTACTCTCAGACAATACCGCCAGATGGTGCACAGATTTACGCTCGCGCAAGCGACGACCGATCTGAATGGCCAAGGACATAGACTCATTCAAACCAGCAGGCATAGGAAATCCCACCATTACATCCTTAAGAGCTTCAGAGAGACCCTTTCTGAACAAAGCCGCTAGTGCAGATTCATTCCACAGAGTGAGTACTGACCATTTCCTAAATTTCTGACAATATACTTCTACATCATCCTGACCCTGGCATAAAGCCAGCAGATTTTTCTCAGCTTGATCCACTGAATTAGGCTCATCGTAAAGCAATCCCAGCGCCTGGAAAAATGCATCAACATTACTCAATGCAGAATCTCCTGGTGCAAGAGAAAACGCCCAGTCCTGTGGGTCGCCGCGCAAAAAAGAAATAATAATCAAAACCTGTTGAATAGGATTACCAGAAGAATGAGGTTTCAAGGCCAAAAATAGCTTACAATTATTTCTGAAGCTCAGGAACTTAGTTCTGTCACCAAAAAACAAATCAGGAATCGGAATTCTTGGTTCTAGCATCGATTTCTGATCAATAGTATCTTGAATCTTTTGTACATTTACAACGAGATTATCCATTGAGGAGCACAGAGCCTGAATATCCATGTCCACAGCTGTGTCCTGAAGCACTCTAATGTCTAGGGGAAAAAAAAGACTGAAGACAGAGCTAAGAAAAAAAAATGATGTCAGGATTTCTTTTTTCCCTCTATTGGAAATCATTGGAGGGCTCCTTGTACTGTTATGGCCGGCAATCAGGCAACACAGCGTGCAGTAATCAGCGCACATACAGAGATCTGGCAATAACCAAAAACAATAGGACGAGCTCTGAGACGTGGAATCTCTGTAGACTGCAGTACCTGATCTATCCTCACACAACTATAAGCAGCAGTGGATTGCGCCTATCAACTACCTATGCAACTCGGCACTGCCTGAGGAGCTGACTAGCCTGAAGATAGAAATACAAGCCTGACTTACCTCAGAGAAATACCCCAAAGGAATAGGCAGCCCCCCACATATAATGACTGTTAGCAAGATGAAAAGACAAACGTAGGAATGAAATAGATTCAGCAAAGTGAGGCCCGATATTCTAGACAGAGCGAGGATAGCAAAGAGAACTATGCAGTCTACAAAAAACCCTAAAACGAAAACCACGCAAAGGGGCAAAAAGACCCACCGTGCCGAACTAACAGCACGGCGGTGCACCCCTTTGCTTCTCAGAGCTTCCAGCAAAAGTTAATAGCAAGCTGGACAGAAAAAACAGAAAACAAACTAGAAGCACTTATCTAGCAGAGCAGCAGGCCCAAGGAAAGATGCAGTAGCTCAGATCCAACACTGGAACATTGACAAGGAGCAAGGAAGACAGACTCAGGTGGAGCTAAATAGCAAGGCAGCCAACGAGCTCACCAAAACACCTGAGGGAGGAAGCCCAGAGACTGCAATACCACTTGTGACCACAGAAGTGAACTCAGCCACAGAATTCACAACACGGAACCAAGTACAGTACTATGTACTGTACCTCCTTTGACGAGGCAATCAGGCGGGTCAAGAAGTTGGTAAAGGGGCACCCTAATGGCCAAAACAGACATTGAGGGGGCATTCTGGTTACTACCTGTGCCTCTGAATAGTGTCCTCCCATTGGGCTGCTTCTGTGAAGGAGCATACTACATAGATCGCTGTTTGCCCATGGAGTGCTCCATATCCTGCTCACTATTTGAGGCGTTTAGTTGCTTCCTCGAATGTGTCGTCATGGACGTTTGTAAGGCGGCATATATTGTCTATTACCTCGATGACTCCTTATGCCTGGGCCCAAAAGATTCATCACAATGTGAAAACACGCGGTAGTCCACCTGTGAGAAGGAGAGAGCTGGAGGGAGAGTGGACACCCCAGAGCCGAGGGGTTAGATTGAGAAAGAAAGAAGGCGGTGTAGCTTGCTTCATGGGTGGGGTACTCTGCTGAGTAGCAGAAATTGCTACTAGGCCCAAAAGGATTTCCTGGGCCAGATGCCATTAAAAAATAGTACTTAGGTAAACAAGCGGTGTAGCTTGCTTCATTGGTGGGGTACACTGCTGAGTAGCACTAAATTCTACTAGGCCCAAACGGATTTCCTGGGCTAGATGTCGTTACAAAATAGTAGTTAGGTAAACAGGCGGTGTAGCTTGCTTAATGGGTGGGGTACTCTGCTGAGTAGCACAAAATGCTATTAGGTACAAAACGATTTCCTGGGCTAGATGCAGCTAAAAATTAGTAATTAGATCAACAGGTGGTGTAGCTTACTTCATGGGTGGGGTACGCTGCTGAGTAGCACTAAATTCTACTAGGCCCAAACGGATTTCCTGGGCTAAATGCCGTTACAAAATAGTAGTTAGGTAAACAGGCGATGTAGCTTGCTTCATGGGTGGGGTACGCTGCTGAGTATCACTAAATTCTACTAGGCCCAAATGGATTTTCTGGGCTAGATGCAGTTAAAAATAGTACTTAGGTAAACAGGCAGTGGGTGGCTGGGCTACTCTGCTGACTAGCAGACACTGAAGCTTTGGAGCAGACCTCTGAATCCCAGGCCATAGTATGAGGAAACAACTCTGCAAACGACCCCATCCACCTGGAATTGGCGATGGCAACGTCATGTAAAACTCAGCAAGGGGACTAAATAAGAGTCTCCATTTTTTCCTAAAATTTGGCCACAGACACCACTTAAGTGGCATCAATTTCGCCAGAGTTTTTTAAAACGGTGAGGTGATTTTCAAAAATCATCATGCTTTTAGTCTCCCCAAGATGACACAGGGGTTGAAAAGTCCTTGCGGATCAAGGATTTGTTCATCTTGATGAACGTTAGTCTGTCTACATTGTCACTGGACAGCTGCATGCGCTTATCTGTCAGCACACCACTAGCAGCGCTGAACACATGTTCAGAGAGAACGCTGGCTGCGGGGCACGACAAGATATCCAAGGCGAGAGTGGTGAGCTCACGCCATTTTTCAAGATTGGAAGCCCAAAATGAGCAAGGGTCCATGGCATCGATGTTAACTTGGAGATACTCTTGTACCATCCTCTCTGGGCGTTGGCTGTGCGTCAGACTTGTTGTCTCCTGTGGCCTTGCAAAGGATGGTCTAAAAAAATCTTGAAACGATTGGAAAATATTGCTGTTATCACCAGATACGATGTTACTGTTATGGTTTGAGTGATGACTGCCTGATGCCATTGAGCCCTGGTGACAGCATAGTGAGCAGGTGTGCAGGATTGCTTCTGCGCAGTTACAACGTGGGTGGCATTACCAGACAGGCTTTGGGTGCAGGTGGAGGACCGAGAGAATGTTGAGGAGGCAGAAGCAGTGGAGGAACTTCTAGATATAGAGGATTGACGAGCAACTCATGGCGACGGCAAGACTTGGACAGCAGCCCCTTCTCCTGATGTCGCTGTAGTTACCCAGTGCCCAGTCACCGACATGTAACGCCCCTGTCCATGTATACTCATCCAAGTGTCTGTGGTGAAACGCACCCTGTCACACACAGAGTTTCTCAAGGAAGCGGTGATGTTGCCTGCGGCATGCTGGTGTAGCGCAGGCACAGCTTTCTTTGAGAAGTAGTGGTGACTGGGCATCTGGTACTGGGGCACTGCGACGGACATAAAGTCTCGAAAATCCTATGTGTCCACCAGGTGGAAAGGCAGCATTTCTGTAGCCAACAGCTTGCTGATGGAGAAATTCAACCTCTTAGCTTTGTCATGGCTAGGAGGAAATGGTCTTTTACTTGTCCACATCTGAGGGAATGAGGGCTGGCTGCCGTGCTTAGACGGAGTTGAGTAGGGTGTCCCCGGCAAACTGCTAGTCTGTGAGGAAGGTGCAGGCGGAGATGTTATGTTGCCTTGATAAAAATGTGGTGTCGATGTCATAGAGCGCTCAACATCAGCAGGTGTTTCCACTAGCAAATGTCCTGACGACCTGCCAATCACACTGGCTGTTGCGGGTAAAGAGGTGGAAGGTCTGCATCCAAAACCATGTGCGACTGCTGTTCCCACAGTGACAGAGGATGAAGAGGATGCGGATGCACTTGATGGGGCAGATGGTGGTTGAGCCGGCCCACTAGGCCGCATTGTAGCACAGTGGGCTTCCCACTGCAACTTATGCCTCATATTAAAGTACTCAAGCTAGTGATTTTTTGGCCTCTACTGAGATTTTGTTGACAAATCTTGCAGACAACATGAGTTGGGTCATCCTTTGCAATGTCAAAAAATGCCCAGGCTATGCAAGGCTTAGAGCCCGTGCGACCTGAAGAGCCACCACAACTTCTGGTCTGAGGCACAGTTGGGGTTGAGGATGCAGTTGTTGACGTGCTTCCAGTACTCCGTCTCTGTCCAGGAAGGCGCAACATTACCTCGTCATCAGACTCGTCACTAGCATCCTCCTCCACCTCCTATGCTGACCTCATGGACTGGCGGACTGGGGGTTGACAGTAAGTGGGGTCTACAACCTCGTCATCATCATCCTGTGTGTTCTCACACCCGTCGTCCTCAGAGCCAACCTCTTCATACCCCAACCGAAAAGTCAAGTTTTCGTTCCAGTCAGGTATCTCAGTCTCATCATCATGTTCCTCATTGTCTCCACCAACAGGAGTTGCAGTTTGGGAACGAGGGTCTACATTATGCTCAGAACCTTCTTCATCTGGGCCTGGATCCGACTCGCAAAGATTCTGGGCATCAGTGCAGATCATTTCCTCGTCTAGATTCACAGAATCTCTGGAGCAGACCTCTGATTCCCAGGCTATAGTATGCGTCAACAGCTCTACAGACTCAACCATGCATGTTACCCCATGCTCAGATGGGCAGCTGGAGACTTGAGAGCTGTGAGGAAGCAAGTGCGATTGGGGTGACAACTCTGAGGACTGGAGTAGTTGTGATGTTGAAGTTGACATGGAGGAGAGCCCACTTGAACGAGCACTTGATATCCGTTCAAGCACCTGCTGTTTTTGTGCCTCATCTGGAATTTTTGGCGATGCTTGAAGCGATGGTCGTATGAAAGGGATCATATCAGATTGTCCACGAAAAGAAGTAGACATCTTACTTTGGCCGGAAGATGGTCTTTCTTCTGCAGATGTTACTGTTGCTTTACCACCTACCCCACGGACACAACCTTTTTTTTCCCTTTCCAACACGCCTATTCCCCTTTCCACCAGCAGCAGGCCTTTTGCCACTTAAGCACATTAGTGCTTAACTAATTGGCAACTCTGTATCTGTAGTTATTGGCACAACAACCGATGGATGAAAACTGAGCAGAACTGAGTGGCCAAACTGTGGTACTAGGCTCAAAACTAATAACTGGATTAGATGCAGTGAAAATTGAGATACACAGGCGGTATAGTTTGTTTCACAGGCGGGCTACTCTGCTGACGTGCAGACACAGCTCGTAGGCCCTAAATTATTAACTGGATTAGATGCAGTGAAAATAGAGATACACAGGCGGTGTAGTTAGTTTCACAGGCGGGCTACTCAGATGACTATCAGACAATGCTACTAGCCCAAAAAAATTGGCTGAGCTAGATTACACCAAATGCTGTGACAAACACTTGCACAGCACTGGCACAGACCTGCCTGGCAAACAGTGCTATGAACTGCTGTAACATACCCTGAAAAGTGCTGATATTACAACTAGTCCCGACTCCTCCGACTCCCTAAACCTATCTCTCTGACAATTCGCTCCAAAAAATCACTCTTTGTCTGTATAGTGGCCACAGCAGCAGTGGTGCCGTCTAACACTAAGCTGCAGCAGTGAGGAAATGGTGGCAACGGGGCAAATGGCTGGTTCTCATAGGGCAAGGACATGTAACATACACAACCAATGACACATGCCCTTGCTTATGTGCATCACATGCACATTGCTGTGTGTGTGCGCACTGCTGATAGGCTGAGAGACTGCACCCCCCACTGTAAATGCGAAAAAAAAAAAATAGCAGATCGGCGTTATTTCAGCACAGATCTATCCCCCGCCCCCCGCCCACTATACACTGAAACAGTCTATTAACAATGATAAACAGTTTTAATGTGCAAATCAAGCGAGGCTTTTGCTGAACAAACAGTTATTGAACAGAAACTCGAACAGCCGAATTTTAAGCAAATTGTTCGGGTTCGTCGAACGACTCGAGCACCGCCCAAAACAGCTCGAATTTGAGATTGGCGAACAGTTCAACTCGAACACCGCTCATCTCTAGCCATCATACAGTATGGAGACTACTGTGGTGGCCATCATACGGTGTGGGAAATACTGTGGATGCCATCACACTATGTGGGGACAACTATGAGGGCAATGATACAGTGGGATGATACAGTGGGGACAACTGTGGCAACATCATACAGTGTGGGGACTACCATACACTGCAAGGGGCATCTTAATATATACTTACCTTGTAATGTTTTCACATCCTGTTCCGTCCAGATGTGTCTGGATCCCAGAATTCCAAGGGGCGGAAGTTCACCCACCGCCATATTGGGACACCCAAGTGTTGGGTGTCTCAATATGGAAACTGCTGGTGGTACCAGCCTCTTGCGCGGTACCACCAGCGGAACACCGTCACACCACACACACACACGCACACTGTATATGCCGTGCGCACCACACACACCCACTAACACACACTGTATATGCTGTATGCACCATACACACACACACTGTATACGCCGTACACACCCCACTGTATACGCCGTAAGCAGCCTCTTGCACGGTACCATAAGTGGAACACCGTTGCGAACACGCCGCTGCCGGGATCACTGACCGCCACCATCTTTGTACAGGAGGAACGCATCCACAGTTTTAATATGACCGCCACTATCTGTCTGCACAAAAATGATTTACTGTGCCTGCGCGAATTACATGCTGGTGCAGTGAATCATTCGGCTGAACCCAGGCAGATGCGCGACATGTCTACAGGCAGAGGAAGCCGTTCACATTAAAGGGGTTTTCCCATGAGCGAAAGTTCATTTTAAAAATTGTCTGTGTCTGACCGTGTATGGAGCATACCACATCTCCTTGGCAGGGGAGGAAGCAAAAGATAATACTGGACATTACAGCAGGAGATCGCAGAGGATTCATTTTGTTAGGTGTAAAATATTTCACTGACTGTTTTTAAACAATATTTTACCTCACAAAATGTATCCTCTGTGATCTCCTGCTGTAATGTCAGTATTGTCTTTTGCTTCCTCCCCCTACCCAGGAGCTGTGGTATGTTCTGTACATGGTTAGACACAGACAATTTTTAAAATCAACTTTCTTTTGTGGGAAAACCCCTTTAGGCCGGCCTCACACTGGCATATTGCATCCGATGCGAGATCATCGGATGCAATATGCTAATGACACTCGGCTCCTGCTTGCAGCAGAGCAGGAGCCGAGTGTCATGCATCTGTTCTCCGATTCTCTCGCACAGGGAGGGTCGGAGCACGGATGCGGAGGAGGCGGAGAAATGAATTTCTCCATCTCCTCCATTGCTGGGGTCCGCTTATAGCGCACATCACTCGGATGTTATCCGAGTGGTGTGCGCTGTCTCACTCGCACCCATAGGCTTATATGGGTGCGAGTGAGCTGAGAGTTTTCCTTGGTCCGAGACAATCGCAGCATGCTGTGATTGTCTCGGACCGAGGAAAACGGCTGACAAAAAGTCAGCTGCTGGGAGCTGCCCATAACTATCATTGGTCCGAGTGCAATGCGATTTTTTTTTTTATCGCATTGCACTCGGCCGTTTAAAGCGCCAGTGTGACGCTGGCCTTAAAAAGCAAATATCAACTCCAACATGGCTCCTCCTAAAAACTACGCCAATGACAATGAAAAAAAAGCAGCAAAGGTACAACGTCGAAGACAAAAACGCGCAAATAAGACTCTTGAAGAGCAACAGCATCGCTGGGACAAATACACTCTCAACGCTACAAAGCCTGCCCCCATCGTGACATTACCGCCCTATCGCATCGGGACTGCATCTAGTTATATTATTTATAGGAGAGTTATGAGGGCTATGTACACACTGTATAGGATAGATTTACTTGGGGAGATACAAAGGACTTTATAACTATACATGGGAGATGCCAAGGGACATTATTAAATGTAAAAGTGGGCACTTAAAAATTATTGTTATTGGGGTACTCAATATATTGTGACCTTCAAAAGTGCTTAGTGATGGGCACTAGGGTTGAGCGAAATGGGTCGGCCAGATTCTGAAGTCGCCGACTTTTGGCAAAGTCTGGTTTCATGAAACCCGACCCGACCCCTGTGTGGGGTCGGCCATGAGGTCGGCGATCTTCTGATCTGGAATCGGAATTCCGATACCGAGTTCTGATATGTTTAAGATATCGGGAATCGGTATCGGAATTCATATTTAAGTGTAAAATAAAGAATAAAAATAAAAAAATATTGATATACTCACCCTCGGACGCGCCCTAGTTCTCACCGGCAGCCTTCCTTCCTAAGAATGAGCGCCTGAAGGGCCTTCGATGACGTCGCGGCTTGTGATTGGTCGCGTGAGCGGTCACATGGGCGGTCACGTGACCAATCACAAGCCGCGACGTCATCTAAGGTCCTTCAGGCGCTAATTCTTAGGAAGGAAGCGTCCAAGGGCGCGTCCGAGGGTGAGTATATTCCTAATAGGTATATACTCACCCTCGGACGTGCCCTGGTTCTAACCGCAGCCTTCCTTCCTAAGAATCAGTGCCTGAAGGACATTAGATGACGTCGCGGCTTGTGATTGGTCGCGTGACGCCCATGTGACCGCTCACGCGACCAATCACAAGTCGCGACGTCATCGAAGGTCCTCCAGGCGCTCATTGTTAGGAAGGAAGGCTGCCGGTGAGAACCAGGGCGTGTCCGAGGGTAAGTATATCAATATTTTTTATTTTGATTCTTTATTTTACACTTAAATATGGATCCCAGGGCCTGAAGGAGAGTTTCCTCTCCTTCAGACCCTGGGAACCATTAGAAACCCAATGCACTGCATTGGGTTTCTTGTTTCGGCCGACCCCGACCCCGACTTTTCTATAGGATCGGCCGATTTCACTCGACACGACTTTTGAAAAAGTCGGGCTTCGTGAAACCCGACCCGATCCTATAAAAAGAAAAGTCGCTCAACCCTAGTGGGCACTAGTACTTTCTAGGGGCAAAATGTGGGCACTGATTCCAAGGCCACTTGCACATGGCATTAATATTTTTAATGGGAAAATTCTATAATTTAGAGGGCACAAAGGCAGCATTTTGATTTTGTGCCACATCGCAAGTCTAGTAACAGAGTCAAATATGGCAGCGAAGGCTCAGCAATGAGGTGACAGTGGGATGAGGAGTTTGTGCAGGTTAGGAATATATGTGGATGTTATTGGAAATTTGAGAAGTCAAATGTTTGTTTGTTTGTTCATCAGTCAAAGTGTGGATGGAGAAGTTGTCATGGTGGTCTTAGCAAGATGGAAATGATGCGAAAAGTGAAATACTTCTATTCTGACTCATGGATATGTAGAACGTAGTGGTGCCTGGATAGACCCTTCTTTTTAGGCGCTTCCGTATTCACCTGTACTCACGTTCATACCGATTTATCAGACAGCTTAACTCAGCCACGATCTCATGTAAGAAGACTCCAGGAAAAGAGGGTTGCTTTAACTGAAATTCTTGTATTATGATGAAAGTAGCAGGTAAAAAGGAATATTCAACAGAGGACATGTAGTAGGATGCATACAGATGGAGGAATGATAACAAAATGGAGAATAAGGGCGTGAACAAACATACATCACAAGACTACAGTGAGAGAGTTGGGACAAAATACAGGGAAAGGCAAACTTCTGCCTAGAAAGAAGGAACGAACACAAGCAATGCAAATATTAAATGATTTCTCAAGTCGTGAGACATGACACTCCCCGTCTGAAGTCCTTGGATTTCACGATGTCCGTAATTCTTCGAAGTCGTTCGAAGCTGAAAAAGAAAAACAAGAGGAAAGAAAACATGCATGCAATAATAAACATCAAAGATTTTAAAGTCCAAACTCGTTGTATCGACCCGTAGATCACACCGAAAGATAAGTCCAAATATATTAAACCCATCTTCAGATTAGGGAAGCCGCAAACATGCCAACTCTTCCACCAACCCAGAATCCAATGGGAATGTTAACAGTTCAATCCAATGGAAAATGTCAATATTCAATAAACTGGGAAACGAGGAGGAATGCTCCCCGCCGTGAGCAACGTCCAGGAGCATGTTCAGTTCATGTGATGTCCTCCTTTCGTAGAAGCAGCACGAGTTCAGTGACCGGGCGGAAGAAGGTTCGGGTAGAGCCCCCTTTTGTCACCTTAACTTCTACCTTACGAGTCTTTCCGTCCTCACTGGATAGGACCTTGGCGATAAGTCCCATTGGCCAGTCATCGCGATGAGCCTCTTTGTCCTTTAAGAAAACGAGGTCTCCTTCTTGGAGATTGGGACTGGGCGTCTGCCATTTGTGACGGTTTTGAAGCAAGTGCAAATATTCAGTCTTCCAGCGATGCCAAAACACGTTAGCCAGATGTTGTACTTGCCTCCACTGACGTTTGTAAATGTCCTTGTTATCGAAATTCCCTGGCGGAACTGTAGCAGCTCCAGTCTTCTGTGTAAGAAGTGTAGCTGGAGTAAGGATCGCTGGAGCATCGGGGTCGGATGATACTGGAACCAAAGGTCTAGCATTTATTATGGCTGACACTTGGAGGGTGAAGGTGTCCCGTTTGATATCCCACAGTAGACCAAGGCTGCGCTGTGTTGCAGGAACATCAGAACCCAAGTCGAGGTCTTTTAGGTTTGTGGCATGGTCTTCAGATGGAAACGCGTTCATTACCTCTTGACTGTTAGAGATAATCTTGTGGAGTCTGAGGTTTGATGTGCATAGCATTTCCTGTGTCCTGGAGAGTAGGTCGATTGCATCTTCACTTGTGGGCAAGGACTTGAGCCCATCGTCCACGTAGAAGTTCTTCTCTACAAATTGCCGAGCATCGGATCCGTACTCTCTCTCACCTTCCTGGGCTGTCCGTCTCAGACCATAGATCGACACAGCAGGTGAGGGACTATTGCCGAAGACATGGACCTTCATCCGGTAGTCTATGACCTGATTGTTGACATTGTTGTCTTTGTGCCATAGGAACCTAAGATAGTTTCTGTTGTCTTCTTTCACGATGAAGCAATGAAACATCTGCTGAATGTCGGCCATTATGGCGACAGGTTCTTGTCTGAAGCGGATCAATACTCCAAGGAGGCTGTTGTTCAGGTTGGGCCCAGTTAGGAGCAGGTTATTGAGAGAGAGGCCTTCAAACTGAGCACTGGAGTCAAACACCACTCTGATCTGATTAGGCTTGCGAGGGTGATAGACACCAAAGGATGGAAGATACCAACATTCTTCTCCCTCCCTCAGTGGTGGCGCAGGTTCGGCATGATCTCTGTCAAAGATGTTCTGCATAAAGTCAATGAAATGCTTCTCCATCTCTGGTTTCCTCTTTAGGGTACCCTTTAAGGATGAGAACCTTGCAGTAGCTTGTTGCAGGTTGTTCGGCAACCTCACTCTTGGGAAACGAAAGGGTAAAAGAGCTACCCAACTGTTGGAGTCATCTTGAGCAAATTCTTTATCCATAACCTTTATGAATTCTTTATCTTCCCTTGTGGGTGCCAACTTGTTGTCACTACTTGTAGAGTCGAACACTGATGACCCGAGGTTTTCATCCCTGGGCTGGTGCGTGTTCATGTTGTTGAAGGATTCCTGTTGCCACTTGGTGTTGCTCACTTTCTCTTTCACCCAGTAGTGATGTGGGCATGGTTGGAAATGGGTGCTGCGACCATTTGACAAGATGTGTGTTTTGTAAGAGGAGATGTTGTTAGGTCTCTTCATCTTATGTATGCAAACATTGCCTACGATTACCCAGCCTAGATCTAAGCGTTGGGCAAATGGTGCATCGTGTGGTCCGTTAATTTGCTGACGTACCTTGTGCAGCCGGAGAATGTCTCTGCCCAGCAGAATCAGGATATCTGCTTTGTTGTTGAGGGCTGGTATCTTGTTTGCTATCCTCTTGAGATGTTGATGATGAAGAGCAGCCTCTGGCGTTGGGATCTCTTCTCGATTGGCTGGAATCTGGTTGCACTCGACCAGTGTAGGTAACGGTATCTCGACGGTGTTCTCGAGAGATGTCGCTGTAAGGCCACTGGCCCTTCTCCCAGAAACCTCTGTAACACCACTGCAGGTACCTAAGGTGTAAGGGTAAGCATTTCCCTTTAAGTTAAACATATCAAAGAGTTCTGACCTTGCAAGTGATCGGTTGCTCTGATCATCCAGAAGGACATACACCTTCACGGCTTTCTCTGGGTGACCGTTGGGATACACGTTCACCAGGCAAATCTTCGCACAGGACTTGTCCCAGAGGTCTTCTCCGCAGACTTCTGTGCATGAAGAAGATATTGTGGTATGGCTTGCAGTTTGAGCTGCGTCCTCCCCGCCATGGCTCATGGTGAGGGAAGGAGTAAGTGTAGAGTCAGGACGGAATGGGTGGAGTGCTTGTACGTGGTCCTCACTGTCACACTCTATGCACTTAATTGTAGTTTTACAGTCTTTAGCAAGGTGTTCAGTAGAAGCACAACATCTGTAGCATACCCCGAACTTCTTTAGAAGCTCCTTGCGTTCTTGGAGCGGTTTCTTCCTGAAGCCGATGCACTTTTTTAAGGGATGTGGCTTCTTGTGGATGGGACATTCACGATTTGGGTTCTCTATCTTTTCACCCTTGTTGCTCTTGCCTGGGGCTGATGTTGGTGAGGGAAGAATATCCGTCTTCTTCACTGACACTGGACCCCTGCGGTTTCTGTCATTCGAGCGTGCGCTGACGTACTTAGGAGGTGAAGCTGGGCCACTGGATTCTTCGTAGTAAAAGCTTGGGTCGTTCTTACGCTCTGCCACGTCTTTTATAAACTCACAGAAGTAGGAGAATGGAGGAAATGACACTTGATGGTCTTTCTTTTATTTTGACCCTAGTGTAGTCCACTTTTCTTGTACATTGTACGGTAGCTTGGAGATAATGGGATTTACTCCACGAGCAGTGTCCAGGTAGCTGAGGCCAGGTAGGTGGGTGTCTGCCTTGGCCAGCTGGAGCTCTAACAGCAAGTCACTGAGCTCTAGGAACTTTGAACTGTCTTTGCTTGATATCTTTGGAAAACTCTGTAATCGCTTGAACAGTGCATCCTCTATGGCTTCTGGACTACCAAAGTTTTTCTCTAGTCTTTCCCATGCAGCCATGAGACCAGCCATTGGATTACTGATATGTACAGACCTGAGTCTCTTGACACGCTCTGTGGATTGTGGTCCTAGCCATCTGATTAGCAGGTCCAGCTCTTCGGTAGCAGTGATGCCGAGGTCACTAGTTACGGTTCTAAAGGCATTTTTCCAACCTCTGTAATTTTCAGGTTGATCGTCAAACCTTGTGAGACCGGTTTTAGTAAGTTCGCGGCGAATCATGTACCTTGCGAAGTCGGATATGTCTGTTCTTTCTGACTTAGGATGCACAAATATAGGCTGAGCAGTGTTGTACATAGGGGTGGAGACGTCCTGGCCTTGAAACGTGGGTAAGTATGGAGTGGCATATGCATTTAGTCCAGCAACCGGTTTGGTGGGTATAGTCTCTGCTACATGCGGAGCTGGCACTGCGCGGTTGTCGAGAGTATAATGACCTGCCGGCATATTGGGTTGCGTGTAGATATTAGCCTGTGGAGTTTGGTGAGATGCGGGGTCTTGGCGCATACTGGAATACGAAGGAAGTTCAAGTTTGGGAGCATTGTACTGACCTTGAATGCAGGGTTCTGTAAGTGGATCGGCATCCTGGTGCCCTGGAGAAGCATGAACGCTACCAGGAGTGTTAGTAATGATCTGCGGTTCGCCATTTTGGCTTAGCACGTAGTCTCTTGTGCGTTCAATAGGGTCTTCTGCCTCCACTTCACACAAACTGATGCTGTCTCTTTGACTCCCACTGATAGCTCGCTCCAGGATCCTTAACTCTGCCATGGCTGTCGCGTGCTCGCATTCCTTCTCCAGAGCTTCCTTGCGTGCTGCATCCGCATCCATTTCTGCTCTCTTTTGTGCTGTGGCTGCATCCATTTCTGCTCTCCTTTGCGCAAAGGCAGCTTGTATCTTAGACGTTTCGGCCTTAGCACGTGCTCTTATAAGCTGCTCGCTGAGAGTGGAATATTTTGATGAACTTGACCTAGATGAGCGTTTTGAGTGCTTGGACAATTTAGATGAGCGAGTTGATGCATCTGGTGTCCGTGCAATTTTAGCCTCTAACTTGGTTTTAATGTCACGTACAGTGCAGTCTCTTTCAGAATTATGCTGCTGGAAACTTTGCAATTCGTTTAAAGTCTCTGGCAGATTCAGTTTTTTCAGGAGAATAATGTATTGGTCAGTCTTCTCCATGTACATTTGGTATGCTGTGCATAATTGTTCTAGGACTCCCTCAAGTGGTAACTCATGAGAAGCAGGCCTTGATACAGTGTCTATGTGATTCAGCACTTTCTCCCACAGTGAAGACACATCACTATACACGACACATTTTGCAGTCTCTAAATTCTCCATGACTTTCCATGTAGGTTTGACTGTACGTTTTCCCCTTTCACTAGCTGGTGGATGGGGATCTGGGTCTCTTTCCTGTGTTTGTAAGTCTGGTAGGGACATTGTATTCCTTGCTTCAGACATGATTTGATTGCAGGCAGGAAGAGTGGAGGATGAGGGTTATACTTCTTCCTGTTTATCTGCAGTGTGTGCTTCTATGCACGCTGGGGTCTGGCTGGGAACTGGGTTACTATCTATCTGGGAAATGTCCCTTTCCACTGAGGTTCAGCACAGACCTTGAGTTACTGTCTCTGAAGGCACGCTATTCCTTTTTACTATTCTGACTCATGGATATGTAGAACGTAGTGGTGCCTGGATAGACCCTTCTTTTTAGGCGCTTCCGTATTCACCTGTACTCACGTTCATACCGATTTATCAGACAGCTTAACTCAGCCACGATCTCATGTAAGAAGACTCCAGGAAAAGAGGGTTGCTTTAACTGAAATTCTTGTATTATGATGAAAGTAGCAGGTAAAAAGGAATATTCAACAGAGGACATGTAGTAGGATGCATACAGATGGAGGAATGATAACAAAATGGAGAATAAGGGCGTGAACAAACATACATCACAAGACTACAGTGAGAGAGTTGGGACAAAATACAGGGAAAGGCAAACTTCTGCCTAGAAAGAAGGAACGAACACAAGCAATGCAAATATTAAATGATTTCTCAAGTCGTGAGACATGACAACTTCATCAGAGAGAACATCAGAATTCAGTCCCTATGTATAACTGTAACGTCTTAATATGTTATGCAGGACTTGTAACTAACACTATATAGTCACCAAATGGTAATGTTTATATAGTGATTTCATTTCAGAAGTAGCATGGTCATCTTCCCATGTATCCACCATTCCTATGATTAGGGTACACCACCATATTTGAAAACAAGGTTACCTGGTTACAGGCCCACTCAGTTGTTTTCCCCTTGCTCCCCCCTAGCAAAGCCTCTGTTAGGCTGCTTTCACACATCAGGTTTTTTGCCGGATGCGGCATCCCGCCGCATCGCCGGATCCGTTTTTTTAAAAAGAAACCGGAGGCAACCGGATGAGCCAGATCCGTTTTTTTCGCCGGATCCGGACACCGGAAGTGTGCCAGTTTCCCAATTGCTTGGGTGCGGTGGACGGGAAACACATCCGTATCGTGAAACCGGCTGGTTCTGGATCTCAGTATTTCAACTACAAGAAGTACTTTTCCATCGTGCTGATGGCCATCGCCGATGCGGATTACAAATTTGTAGCGGTGGACATTGGGGCGTATGGCCGTTCTAATGATTCGCAAGTTTTCAAACTGTCTTCTATGGGGCGGCATTTATATGGACAAACCTTTCAATTTCCCCCCCCAAGACCACTGCCTCAAACCTCTGAGCGACCAATGCCATTTGTATGTGTTGGGGATGAAGCTTTTAAGCTTTCAGAGCATCTTTTGAAACCCTACTCCAGCCGTGGTTTAACCCCTTCTCGACCTGTGACACAGCGTATGCGTCATGAAAGTCGGTGCCAATCCGACCTGTGACGCATATGCTGTGTCACAGGATGATCGCGTCCCTGCAGATTGGGTGAAATGGGAGTTAACCCTTTCACCCGATCTGCAGGGACAGGGGGAGTGGTAGTTTAGCCCAGGGGGGGGTGGCTTCACCCCCCCGTGGCTACGATCGCTCTGATTGGCTGTTGAAAGTGAAACTGCCAATCAGAGCGATTTGTAATATTTCACCTAAAAAACTGGTGAAATATTACAATCCAGCCATGGCCGATGCTGCAATATCATCGGCCATGGCTGGAAACACTTATGTGCACCCACCCCACCCCACCCCACCGATCGCGCCCCCAGCCCCCCGATCTGTGGTCCGCTCCCCTCCGTCCTGTGCTCCGCTCCCCCGTCCTCCTGTCCGCTCCCCCCGTGCTCCAATCACACCCCCGTGCTCCAATCAAACCCCCCCGCACTCCGATCACCCCCCCGCACAGCGATTCCCCCCCGTGCTCCGATCCACCCCCCTGCACAGCGATCCCCCACCCCGTGCTCAAATCCACCCCCCCGTGTTCCGATCCACCCCCCCCGTGCTCCGATCCACCCCCCCGTGCTCCGACGCCCCCCCCCCGTGCCCTGATCTCCCCCCCCTTATACTTACCCGGCCTCCCGAGATCCGTCCGTCTTCTTTCCTGGGCGCCGCCATCTTCCAAAATGGCGGGCGCATTTGCAGTGCGCCCACCGAATCTGCCGGCCGGCAGATTCGTTCCAAAGTGAGTTTTGATCACTGAGATATAACCTATCTCAGTGATCAAAATAAAAAAAATAGTAAATGCCCCCCCCCCCTTTGTCACCCCCATAGGTAGGGACAATAAAAAAAAAAATATTTTTTTTCCCACTAAGGTTGGAGTAAGAACTAGGGTTAGGGTTAGGGGTAGGGTTAGGGTTAGGGGTAGGGTTAGGGGTAGGGTTAGGGGTAGGGTTAGGGGTAGGGTTAGGGCTAGGGCTAGGGTTAGGGCTAGGGTTAGGGCTAGGGTTAGGGTTTCGGTATGTGCACACGTATTCTGTTCCTCTGCGGATTTTTCCGCTGCGGATTTGATAAATCCGCAGTGCTAAACCGCTGTGGATTTATCGCGGATTTACCGCGGTTTTTCTGCGCATTTCACTGAGGTTTTACAACTGCAATTTTCTATTGGAGCAGTTGTAAAACCGCTGCGGAATCCGCAGAAAGAAGTGACATGCTGCGGAATGTAAACCCCTGCGTTTCCGTGCAGTTTTTCCGCAGCATGTGTACAGCGATTTTTGTTTCCCATAGGTTTACATTGAACTGTAAACTCATGGGAAACTGCTGCGGATCCGCAGCGTGTGCACATACCTTTAGAATTAGGCTATGTGCACACGGTGCGGATTCGCAGCAGTGTTCCATCAGGTTTATAGTTCCATGTAAACCTATGGAAAACTAAATCCGCTGTGCCCATGGTGCAGAAAATACCACGCGGAAACGCTGCGTTGTATTTTCCGCAGCATGTCAATTCTTTGTGCGGATTCCGCAGCGTTTTACACCTGTTCCTCAATAGGAATCCGCAGGTGAAATCCGCACAAAAAAACACTGGAAATCCACGGTAAATCCGCAGGTAAAACGCAGTGCCCTTTACCAGCGGATTTTTCAAAAATGATGCTGAAAAATCTCACACGAATCCGCAACGTGGGCACATAGCCTTAGGGTTAGGGTTGGAATTAGGGTTGTGGTTAGGGTTAGGGGTGTGTTGGGGTTAGGGTTGTGGTTAGGGGTGTGTTGGGGTTAGGGTTGTGATTAGGGTTATGGCTACAGTTGGGATTAGGGTTAGGGGTGTGTTGGGGTTAGTGTTGGAGGTAGAATTGAGGGGTTTCCACTGTTTAGGCACATCAGGGGTCTCCAAACGCAACATGGCGCCACCATTGATTCCAGCCAATCTTGTATTCATAAAGTCAAATGGTGCTCCCTCACTTCCGAGCCCTGACGTGCGCCCAAACAGTGGTATACCCCCACATATGGGGTACCAGCATACTCAGGACAAACTGCGCAACAATTACTGGGGTCCAATTTCTCCTGTTACCCTTGTGAAAATAAAAAATTGCTTGCTAAAACATCATTTTTGAGGAAAGAAAAATGATTTTTTATTTTCACGGCTCTGCGTTGTAAACATCTGTGAAGCACTTGGGGGTTCAAAGTGCTCACCACATATCTAGATAAGTTCCTTGGGGGGTCTAGTTTCTAAAATGGGGTCACTTGTGGGGGGTTTCTACTGTTTAGGCACACCAGGGGCTCTGCAAACGCAACGTGATGTCCGCAGACCATTCCATCAAAGTCTGCATTTCAAAAGTCACTACTTCCCTTCTGAGCCCCGACGTGTGCCCAAACAGTGGTTTACCCCCACACATGGGGTATCAGCGTACTCAGGAGAAACTGGACAACAACTTTTGGGGTCCAATTTCTCCTGTAACCCTTAAGAAAATAAAAAATTCTGGGCTAAAAAATTATTTTTGAGGAAAGAAAACGTATTTATTATTTTCACGGCTCTGTGTTATAAACTTCTGTAAAGCACTTGGGGGTTGAAAGTGCTCACCACATATCTAGATAAGTACCTTTCGGGGTCTAGTTTCCAAAATGGGGTCACTTGTGGGGGGTTTCTACTGTTTAGGCACACCAGGGGCTCTGCAAACGCAACGTGACGTCCACAGACCATTCCATCAAAGTCTGCATTTCAAAAGTCACTACTTCCCTTCTGAGCCCCGACGTGTGCCCAAACAGTGGTTTACCCCCACACATGGGGTATCAGAGTACTCAGAAGAAACTGGACAACAACTTTTGGTGTCCAATTTCTCCTGTAAACCTTGGGAAAATAAAAAAGTTCTGGGCTAAATAATTATTTTTGAGGAAAGAAAACGTATTTATTATTTTCACTGCTCTGTGTTATGAACTTCTGTGAAGCACTTGGGGGTTCAAAGTGCTCACCTCACATCTAGATAAGTTCCTTTCGGGGTCTAGTTTTCAAAATGGGGTCACTTGTGGGGGGTTTCTACTGTTTAGCCACATCAGGGGCTCTGCAAACTCAACGTGACGCCCGCAGAGCATTCCATCAAAGTCTGCATTTCAAAACGTCACTACTTCACTTCCGAGCACCAGCATGTGCCTAAACAGTGGTTTACCCCCACATATGGGGCATCAGCGTACTCAGGAGAAACTGGACAACAACGTTTGGGGTCAAATTTCTCCTGTTACTCTTGGGAAAATAAAAAATAGCGGGCTAAAAAATCATTTTTGAGAAAATATTTTTTTTTTTTTAATTTTCATGGCTCTACGTGATAAACTTCTGTGAAGCACTTGAGGGTTCAAAGTGCTCACCACACATCTAGATTAGTTCCTTTGGGGGTCTAGTTTCCAAAATGGGGTCATTTGTGGGGGATCTCCAATGTTTAGGCACACAGGGGCTCTCCAAACGCGACATGGTGTCCGCTAATGATTGGAGCTAATTTTCCATTTAAAAAGCCATATGGCATGCCTTCCCTTCTGAGCCTTGCCGTGCGCCCAAACAGTGGTTTACCCCCACATATGGGGTATCTGCGTACTCAGGACAAACTGGACAACAACATTTGTGGTCCAATTTCTCCTATTACCCTTGGCAAAATAGGAAATTCCAGGCTAAAAAATTATTTTTGAGAAAAGAAAAATTATTTTTTATTTTCATGGCTCTGCATTATAAACTTCTGTGAAGCACCTGGGGGTTTAAAGTGCTCAGTATGCATCTAGATAAGTTCCTTGGGGGGTCTAGTTTCCAAAATGGGGTCACTTGTGGGGGAGCTCCAATGCATAGGCACACAGGGGCTTTCCAAACGCGACATGGTGTCCGCTAACAATTGGAGCTAATTTTCCATTCAAAAAGTCAAAAGGCGCGCCTTCCCTTTCGAGCCCTGCCGTGTGCCCAAACAGTGGTTTACCCCCACATATGAGGTATCGGCGTACTCGGGAGAAATTGCTCAACAAATTTTAGGATCCATTTTATCCTATTGCCCATGTGAAAATGAAAAAATTGAGGCGAAAATAAATTGTTTGTGAAAAAAAAGTACTTTTTCATTTTTACGGATCAATTTGTGAAGCACCTGGGGGTTAAAAGTGCTCACTAGGCATCTAGATAAGTTCCTTGGGGGGTCCAGTTTCCAAAATGGGGTCACTTGTGGGGGAGCTCCAATGTTTAGGCACACAGGGTCTCTCCAAACGCGACATGGTGTCCGCTAACGATGGAGATAATTTTTCATTCAAAAAGTCAAATGGCGCTCCTTCCCTTCCGAGCCTTACCATGTGCCCAAACAGTGGTTTACCTCCACATGTGAGGTATTGGTGTACTCAGGAGAAATTGCCCAACAAATTTTAGGATCCATTTTATCCTGTTGTCCATGTGAAAATGAAAAAATTGAGGCTAAAAGAATTTTTTTGTGAAAAAAAAGTACTTTTTCATTTTTACGGATCAATTTGTGAAGCAGCTGGGGGTTTAAAGGGCTCACTATGCATGTAGATAAGTTCCTTGGGGCGTCTAGTTTCCAAAATGGGGTCACTTGTGGGGGAGCTCCAATTTTTAGGCACACGGGGGCTCTCCAAACGTGACATGGTGTCCGCTAAAGAGTGCAGCCAATTTTTCATTCAAAAAGTCAAATGGCGCTCCTTCCCTTGCAAGCCCTGCCGTGCGCCCAAACAGTGGTTTACCCCTACATATGAGGTATCGGCGTACTCAGGACAAATTGGACAACAACTTTCGTGGTTCAGTTTCTCCTTTTACTATTGGGAAAATAAAAAAATTGTTGCTGAAAAATCATTTTTGTGACTAAAAAGTTAAATGTTCATTTTTTTCCTTCCATGTTGCTTCTGCTGCTGTGAAGCACCTGAAGGGTTAATAAACTTCTTGAATGTGGTTTTGAGTACCTTGAGGGGTGCAGTTTTTAGAATGGTGTCACTTTTGGGTATTTTCAGCCATATAGACCCCTCAAACTGACTTCAAATGTGAGGTGGTCCCTAAAAAAATGGTTTTGTAAATTTCGTTGTAAAAATGAGAAATCGGTGGTCAAATTTTAACCCTTATAACTTCCTAGCAAAAAAAAATTTTGTTTCCAAAATTGTGCTGATGTAAAGTAGACATGTGGGAAATGTTATTTATTAACTATTTTGTGTCACATAACTCTCTGTTTTAACAGAATAAAAATTCAAAATGTGAAAATTGCGAAATTTTCAAAATTTTCGCCAAATTTCCATTTTTATCACAAATAAACAGAATTTATTGACCTAAATTTACCACTAACATGAAGCCCAATATGTCACGAAAAAACAATCTCAGAACCGCTAGGATCCATTGAAGCGTTCCTGAGTTATTACCTCATAAAGGGACACTGGTCAGAATTGCAAAAAACGGCAAGGTCTTTAAGGTCAAAATAGGCTGGGTCATGAAGGGGTTAACCAATACTAAAAGAATTTTCAACTACAGACTCACACGTGCAAGGAGAATGGTGGAGTGTGCGTTTGGGATCCTAACCGCCAAATGGAGAGTTCTTTTGACATCCATAAACTTAAAGACAGACACTGTGGATGAGGTGGTGAAAGCGTGTGTTGTCCTACACAATTATGTTATATCCAAAGAACAGCTTTCCATTGAGGACCACACTGCCGAAACCACCTTGATGGATTATAGCAACCAGACATACAGAAGTTCTGCCACAGTTTCCAGAATACGGGATCACTTTGCAGAATATTTTATTTCACCCCAAGGAAGAATACACTGGCAGGATGATAGAGTTTAAACACGTTGTATGTACCTAGTAATTACTTTAACCTTTACCCATGTTGTGTACCTGTTGTTTTTACTTTACCCATGTTGTGTACCAGTTTGGTTTTTACCCTCATGTTGCGTACCTGTTTGGGTTTACCTTTTACCCATGTTGCGTACCTGTTGTTTTTACCTTTACCCATGTTGTGTACAAGTTAGGTTTTCACCCTCATGTTGCGTACCTGTTTGTGTTTACCTTTTACCCATGTTGGGTACCTGTTTGAGTTTATTTTTAAACCAAGATTTGCATCTTTTTTGGTTTTACCCAAAGTACTGCTGTTACCAATAAACCTTTTTTAACAAAAGTGTTATTTGTGCCTAATGAATAAATACAAGAGAGTTTTCAACCCAAAAATTTTATTAACATAATGTAACAACACGCCAAAAAATGGGATACTAAATGTTTTCATACGTCGGGGTGGAGATAATATCGGAGGCACTGTCTGATATGGACAATTCGACAGTGGGAGTGTGGAGAGAGGAATGTGATGGTGGTGGAGAATGTTCAACGGTTAGGGATGAAGGAGTGGAGAAAGCTATTGAGCGGGTGGACAAGAAAGTGGGATTGTGGTTAGAAATTTGGTAGGATGGAGGGGTGTAGGAAATGTTTTGTGAGGATTGGGTGGCAGAATGAGTGATGTGTGTAGAAGATGTTTGGGAAGAGGGTGATAGAGTCTGTTGGAAGTGGGCAGGGAGAGGAGGCGAGGATGAAGTAGATGGGAAGTTGTATGGGTCGGGATCATCATATGGGTGGGAAGTGGCACGGGCGGGAGGCTGGTAGTGTGGATGGTGGGAAGGGGCACGGGGCTGGTGGTGTGGGTGGTGGGAAGGGGCACGGGGCTGGTGGTGTGGCTGGTGGGAAGGGGCACGGGAACGCGGGTACTGTTGTGGCTGTTGGGACGGGGCACGATGTGGATGATGGCGAGTTGGGCGGGATGGGGCAAGGTCAGTTTGGCGATACGGGTCAGGAGGATGGTACTGGCTGTAGTGGAGGACAGTGGAGGAAGGGGGGCCAGTTGAAGGATGGTTGGAAAGACTATCTGCTCTAGAGGCAATTAGCGCTAGAGTAGACTGGCAGGATTCCATTACTTGCATCTGCTGAGAAGTAGATAGCGTCTCCATTTGCTCAAGCACTGACTGAAAAAAAGTGTTGTTTGGTGACTGTTTTGCCTCTGAACGCATCGTTACCAGAAGTGTATGCATCTCGAGCATACTTTTATTTATGAAACTGAATCCTGCAGCCATTTGCTTGGACAAAACTTTCAGGCAGTTCTGGAACGATGCGTTCAGGTGCAAGAACTCGGGAGCATAACTATGTACCTGACCCCTCTGGCGAAACCGCCCCGATGCTACTGGTGTACTAGAGGTGGCTGCAGCAGAGGGGTGGGGTACAGGAAACGCTATGTTCTCACCAGCAGCTACATGCAATGGAACCGGCCAGGATTCTCCAGCGCTCGTGGATGGGAAAGAGGGATCAGTAGAGTGGGAAGGTGCAGAGTGGGAAGGTGCAGAGTGGGAAGGTGCAGAGTGGGAAGGTGCAGAGGGTTCCTCACTGTCAAAGTGTCCCTCGGTGGCGGCTGTTATGTTTGCTAATGACAGGTGTTATGAAGGCAATCCAGAAACACGGTGTGCTTAGCGATCAGAGCGCACACAGTGATCTGACAAATACCCAAAAATACAAGAACGAGCTCTGAGACGTGGAAACTCTGTAGACTGCACACCTGATCCTATCCTAAACACAACTAAAAGCGGCTGTGGATTGCGCCTAACAACTACCTAGGCAACTCGGCACAGCCTAAGAAACTAGCTAGCCTGAAGATAGAAAAATAGGCCTGACTTGCCCCAGAGAAATTCCCCAAAGGAAAAGGCAGCCCCCCACATATAATGACTGTGAGTAAGATGAAAAGACAAAACGTAGGGATGAAATAGATTCAGCAAAGTGGGGCCCGATATTCTAGGACAGAGCGAGGACAGTAAAGCGAACTTTGCAGTCTACAAAAAAACCTAAAGCAAAACCACGCAAAGGGGGCAAAAAAAACCCACCGTGCCGAACTAACGGCACGGCGGTACACCCTTTGCGTCTCAGAGCTTCCAGCAAAACAAAAGACAAGCTGGACAGAAAAAAAGCAACAAAAAAAAACAAAAAGCACTTAGCTATACAGAGCAGCAGGTCACAGGAACAATCAGGAGAAGCTCAGATCCAACACTGAAACATTGACAAGGAGCAAGGATAGCAGCATCAGGCGGAGTTAAATAATGAAGCAGTTAACGAGCTCACCAGAACACCTGAGGGAGGAAGCTCAGAAGCTGCAGTACCACTTGTGACCACAGGAGTGAATTCAGCCACAGAATTCACAACAGTACCCTCCCCTTGAGGAGGGGTCACCGAACCCTCACCAGAGCCCCCAGGCCGACCAGGATGAGCCGCATGAAAGGCACGAACAAGATCGGAAGCATGAACATCAGAGGCAAAAACCCAGGAATTATCTTCCTGAGCATAACCCTTCCATTTAACCAGATACTGGAGTTTCCGTCTAGAAACACGAGAATCCAAAATCTTCTCCACAATATACTCCAATTCCCCCTCCACCAAAACCGGGGCAGGAGGCTCAACAGATGGAACCATAGGTGCCACGTATCTCCGCAACAACGACCTATGGAATACATTATGTATGGAAAAGGAGTCTGGGAGGGTCAAACGAAAAGACACAGGATTGAGAACCTCAGAAATCCTATACGGACCAATAAAACGAGGTTTAAATTTAGGAGAGGAAACCTTCATAGGAATATGACGAGAAGATAACCAAACCAGATCCCCAACACGAAGTCGGGGACCCACACGGCGTCTGCGATTAGCGAAAAGTTGAGCTTTCTCCTGGGACAAGATCAAATTGTCCACTACCTGAGTCCAGATCTGCTGCAACCTATCCACCACAGAATCCACACCAGGACAGTCCGAAGACTCAACCTGTCCTGAAGAGAAACGAGGATGGAACCCAGAATTGCAAAAAAATGGAGAAACCAAGGTAGCCGAGCTGGCCCGATTATTAAGGGCGAACTCAGCCAACGGCAAAAAGGACACCCAATCATCCTGGTCTGCAGAAACAAAACATCTCAGATATGTTTCCAAGGTCTGATTGGTTCGTTCGGTCTGGCCATTAGTCTGAGGATGGAAAGCCGAGGAAAAGGATAGGTCAATGCCCATCCTACCACAAAAGGCTCGCCAAAACCTTGAAACAAACTGGGAACCTCTGTCAGAAACAATATTCTCAGGAATGCCATGCAACCGAACCACATGCTGAAAGAACAAAGGTACCAAATCAGAGGAGGAAGGCAATTTAGCCAAGGGCACCAGATGGACCATTTTAGAAAAGCGATCACAGACCACCCAAATGACTGACATCTTTTGAGAAACGGGAAGGTCAGAAATGAAATCCATCGAAATATGTGTCCAAGGCCTCTTTGGGACCGGCAAGGGCAAAAGCAACCCACTGGCACGAGAACAGCAGGGCTTAGCCCTAGCACAAATCCCACAGGACTGCACAAAAGTACGTACATCCCGTGACAGAGATGGCCACCAGAAGGATCTAGCCACTAACTCTCTGGTACCAAAGATTCCAGGATGACCAGCCAACACCGAACAATGAAGTTCAGAGATAAGTTTATTAGTCCACCTATCAGGGACGAACAGTTTCTCTGCTGGACAACGATCAGGTTTATTCGCCTGAAATTTTTGCAGCACCCGCCGCAAATCAGGGGAGATGGCAGACACAATGACTCCTTCCTTGAGGATACCCGCTGGCTCAGATAAACCCGGAGAGTCGGCCACAAAACTCCTAGACAGAGCATCCGCCTTCACATTTTTAGAGCCCGGAAGGTACGAAATCACAAAGTCGAAGCGGGCAAAAAATAACGACCAACGGGCCTGTCTAGGATTCAAGCGCTTGGCAGACTCGAGATAAGTCAAGTTCTTATGATCAGTCAACACCACCACGCGATGCTTAGCTCCTTCAAGCCAATGACGCCACTCCTCGAATGCCCACTTCATGGCCAGCAACTCTCGATTGCCCACATCATAATTACGCTCAGCGGGCGAAAACTTCCTGGAAAAGAAAGCACATGGTTTCATCACTGAGCAATCAGAACCTCTCTGTGACAAAACCGCCCCTGCTCCAATCTCAGAAGCATCAACCTCGACCTGGAACGGAAGAGAAACATCTGGCTGACACAACACAGGGGCAGAACAAAAACGACGCTTCAACTCCTGAAAAGCTTCCACAGCAGCAGAAGACCAATTAACCAAATCAGCACCCTTCTTGGTCAAATCGGTCAATGGTTTGGCAATGCTAGAAAAATTACAGATGAAGCGACGATAAAAATTAGCAAAGCCCAGGAACTTTTGCAGACTTTTCAGAGATGTCGGCTGAATCCAATCCTGGATGGCTTGGACCTTAACTGGATCCATCTCGATAGTAGAAGGGGTAAAGATGAACCCCAAAAATGAAACTTTCTGCACACCGAAGAGACACTTTGATCCCTTCACAAACAAAGAGTTAGCACGCAGGAACTGAAAAACCATTCTGACCTGCTTCATATGAGACTCCCAATCATCTGAGAAGATCAAAATGTCATCCAAGTAAACAATCAGGAATTTATCCAGATACTCACGGAAGATGTCATGCATAAAAGACTGAAACACAGATGGAGCATTGGCAAGTCCGAACGGCATCACTAGATACTCAAAATGACCCTCGGGCGTATTGAATGCAGTTTTCCATTCATCTCCTTGCCTGATTCTCACCAGATTATACGCACCACGAAGATCTATCTTAGTGAACCAACTAGCCCCCTTAATCCGAGCAAACAAGTCAGATAACAATGGCAAGGGATACTGAAATTTAACAGTGATCTTATTAAGAAGGCGGTAATCAATACACGGTCTCAGCGAACCATCCTTCTTGGCTACAAAGAAGAACCCTGCTCCCAGTGGTGATGACGATGGGCGAATATGTCCCTTCTCCAGGGATTCCTTCACATAACTGCGCATAGCGGCGTGTTCGGGCACGGATAAATTAAATAATCGACCTTTAGGGAATTTACTACCAGGAATCAAATTGATAGCACAATCACAATCCCTATGCGGAGGTAGAGCATCGGACTTGAGCTCTTCAAATACATCCTGATAATCAGACAAGAACTCTGGGACCTCAGAAGGGGTGGATGACGAAATCGACAAAAATGGAACATCACCATGTACCCCCTGACAACCCCAGCTGGATACCGACATGGAATTCCAATCCAATACTGGATTATGGGTTTGTAGCCATGGCAACCCCAACACGACCACATCATGCAGATTATGCAACACCAGAAAGCGAATAACTTCCTGATGTGCAGGAGCCATGCACATGGTCAGCTGGGCCCAGTATTGAGGTTTATTCTTGGCCAAAGGTGTAGCATCAATTCCTCTCAATGGAATAGGACACCGCAAAGGCTCCAAGAAAAACCCACAACGTTTAGCATAATCCAAATCCATCAGATTCAGGGCAGCGCCCGAATCCACAAACGCCATGACAGAAAACGACGACAAAGAGCATATCAAGGTAATGGACAGAAGGAATTTGGACTGTACAGTACCAATGACGGCAGACCTAGCGGACCGCTTAGTGCGCTTAGGACAATCAGAAATAGCATGAGTGGAATCACCACAGTAGAAACACAGACCATTCAGACGTCTGTATTCCTGCCGTTCAACTCTAGTCATAGTCCTATCGCACTGCATAGGCTCAGGTTTAACCTCAGGCAGTACCGCCAAATGGTGCACAGATTTACGCTCGCGCAAGCGTCGACCGATCTGAATGGCCAAAGACAAAGACTCATTCAAACCAGCAGGCATAGGAAATCCCACCATGACATCCTTAAGAGCCTCAGAGAGACCCTTTCTGAACAAAGCTGCCAGCGCAGATTCATTCCACTGAGTGAGTACTGACCATTTCCTAAATTTCTGACAATATACTTCTATATCATCCTGACCCTGGCACAAAGCCAGCAAATTTTTCTCAGCCTGATCCACTGATCAGGCTCATCGTACAGCAATCCGAGCGCCAGGAAAAACGCATCGACACTACTCAATGCAGGGTCTCCTGGCGCAAGAGAAAATGCCCAGTCTTGAGGGTCGCCGCGCAAAAAAGAAATAATAATCAAAACCTGTTGAATAGGATTACCAGAAGAATGAGGTTTCAAGGCCAGAAATAGCTTACAATTATTTTTGAAACTTAGAAACTTAGTTCTATCTCCAAAAAACAAATCAGGAATAGGAATTCTTGGTTCTAACATAGATTTCTGATCAATAGTATCTTGAATTTTTTGTACATTTATAACGAGATTATCCATTGAAGAGCACAGACCCTGAATATCCATGTCCACACCTGTGTCCAGAATCACCCAAATGTCTAGGGGAAAAAAAAAAAAGTGAACAGAGCAGAAAAAAAAAAAAAAAAAAAAATGATGTCAGAACTTTTTCTTTCCCTCTATTGAGAATCATTAGTTTTGGCTCCTTGTACTGTTATGTTTGCTAATGACAGGTGTTATGAAGGCAATCCAGAAGCACAGTGTGCTTAGCGATCAGAGCGCACACAGTGATCTGACAAATACCCAAAAATACAAGAACGAGCTCTGAGACGTGGAAACTCTGTAGACTGCACACCTGATCCTATCCTAAACACAACTAAAAGCGGCTGTGGATTGCGCCTAACAACTACCTAGGCAACTCGGCACAGCCTAAGAAACTAGCTAGCCTGAAGATAGAAAAATAGGCCTGACTTGCCCCAGAGAAATTCCCCAAAGGAAAAGGCAGCCCCCCACATATAATGACTGTGAGTAAGATGAAAAGACAAAACGTAGGGATGAAATAGATTCAGCAAAGTGGGGCCCGATATTCTAGGACAGAGCGAGGACAGTAAAGCGAACTTTGCAGTCTACAAAAAACCCTAAAGCAAAACCACGCAAAGGGGGCAAAAAAAACCCACCGTGCCGAACTAACGGCACGGCGGTACACCCTTTGCGTCTCAGAGCTTCCAGCAAAACAAAAGACAAGCTGGACAGAAAAAAAGCAACAAAAAAAACAAAAAGCACTTAGCTATACAGAGCAGCAGGTCACAGGAACAATCAGGAGAAGCTCAGATCCAACACTGAAACATTGACAAGGAGCAAGGATAGCAGCATCAGGCGGAGTTAAATAATGAAGCAGTTAACGAGCTCACCAGAACACCTGAGGGAGGAAGCTCAGAAGCTGCAGTACCACTTGTGACCACAGGAGTGAATTCAGCCACAGAATTCACAACAGGCGGCCTCCTGAAGGATCGCCCCAGAAGTGTTCAATTGTGCTGCAGGCTCCCGAGTGCTCCCAACGGTACTGTGGAAAAAGAGAGAAACAAACAATTAATATACTGTCATTGCATGGCCCTGGCTGAAAGAGCAAAAGAGGTTAGACATGTAAAACATTAGTGCATGTGGTGGGTAATATTTACCTTCGGGTGACCATTGTTGACCTGAGGAACGACAGGGCCCTTGCGTATTTGTACGTGCTCCTGCGTCCTCCAGATCCACTCGGGGCCCGCATCTCTTTATTGAACTCCTTCTTAAAGCGATCCCTGATCGACCGCCACCTTTTCACAATCCGCTCACCTGTTAAAATAGGAGAAAGACAACTTGGTTAGAAACAGCATTTTAGAATGCATCACCAAAACTGAACTAAGGATACTTACGTTCTTGAATATGGGCCTGAACATCCAGGTCCTCCCACCTTGGAATCAATTCACAGCAGATTTGCTCCCAGAGTCAACGGGTCACTGAGAGATCAGCATGGCGGCGGTCACCCATATTCCACAACGGCTCCCTGTCTCTGACAAGATCGATGAGGATGTCAATATCAAGGCCGACCTCCTCACCGTCCGAATTTTGAGCACGCTGTGAAACCTGTTTGAAAAGGGGGAAAAAATTAACAACAAATTTGAAACATTGCTAACCTCCACCCAAAAAATAACAAAAAGCCTACACGACGACGGCCGCCACGTGAATGTCGCCGACGACCCTGGGAGCCACTGGAAGGACCTATTGCTTGGGCACCAGATTCAAAACTCTAGAAGAGAAAAATAAAAAATTATGTGCTTGTTGGTAGCCATTCTATGTGTTGTGTGCCATGTGATATATATGTTTTGTATGTGTTGTGTGAGGTTTGAAAGTATCAGTTTCTATGTATTTTGACGTAAGAATCTAGTGTTATGTTTTGTGTGTAGTGTAGGGTGTGTTTCCGCAATACATCACAGATACATACCAATTGTGAGCCCTCTCCGTGGGTTTCTCCACCCCTACGGGGACCACCTCTTCTCCTGGGGACTCAGCCTCATCAGCTTCCCACGGTGAAAGATAAAAAAATACATGATACACACGCACACACACCTTAGCTTCATACTAACCTCTGTGCGTTGACAGCGAGGACGGCGAGGAGGAGGAGGGCTCCCCGAAGACATGGCTGCAGGCTCTCGGCTCTGTGGCTGGCTCTCGGCTCTGTGGCAGGCTCTCAGCTCTGTGGCAGGCTCTCGGCTCTGTGGCAGGCTCTCGGCTCTGTGGCTGGCTCTCGGCTCTGTGGCAGGCTCTCGGCTCTGTGGCAGGCTCTCGGCTCTGTGGCTGGCTCTCGGCTCTGTGGCTGGCTCTCGGCTCTGTGGCAGGCTCTCGGCTCTGTGGCAGGCTCTCGGCTCTGTGGCTGGCTCTCGGCTCTGTGGCTGGCTCTCGGCTCTGTGGCAGGCTCTCGGCTCTGTGGCTGGCTCTCGGCTCTGTGGCAGGCTCTCGGCTCTGTGGCAGGCTCTCGGGTAGGATTCTGGCTCCTTCCGTCTTGTCAGGGTGTGGCAGGGTGTTGGCTCTTCTGCTTTTGGGCTGCAAATGGCTGAAGGCCTCATGGCCCTGCTTTATATATAGTCCAGGGGGCTGATAAAAGTTTTTTGAGCATGCTCAGTGCAAAAAGCCGGATACGGTCGCCGGATCCGACTTTTTCCGGATCCGGCGCTTTCCGACGTCCATAGACATGCATGCATGCATTGTTGTAAAAAGCCGGAAAGGCCGGATCGCCATTTTAGGCTCGCGCTAGCAAGGTGCCGTTCTTTTGTGGCGCGCCTCGGACGCTGCTTGCAGCGTCCGCGGCGCGCCCGAGGTCCGATCCCCGATCTTCCAGAGCGGGGACGTTAACGCGACCACTAAACACGACACCTAAAAAGACATTGCGTTAGCGCAATCTGCTAGCGCTAAACGGATTTCCCTAACGCAATGTGAACCTAGCCTTAGGGAAAAATAATAAAATTAAAAAAAATTTATTTATTTCCATTTTCCCATTAGGGTTAGGGCTAGGGTTAGGGCTAGGGTTAGGGCTAGGGTTAGGGCTAGGGTTAGGGTTTGGATTACATTTACGGTTGGGATTAGGGTTGGGATTAGAATTAGGGCTGTGTCAGGGTTAGGTGTGTGGTTAGGGTTACAGTTGGGATTAGGGTTAGGGGTGCGTTTGGATTAGGGTTTCATTTATAATTGGGGGGTTTCCACTGTTTAGGCACATCAGGGGCTCTCCAAACGCGACATGGCGTCCGATCTCAATTCCAGCCAATTCTGCATTGAAAAAGTAAAACAGTGCTCCTTCACTTCCGAGCTCTCCCGTGCGCCCAAACAGGGGTTTACCCCAACATATGGTATCAGCGTACTCGAGACAAATTGGACAACAACTTTTTGGGTCCAAGTTCTCTTGTTATCCTTGGGAAAATAAAAATTTGGGGGGCTAAAAATCATTTTTGTGGGAAAAAAAGGATTTTTTATTTTCACGGCTCTGCGTTGTAAACTGTAGTGAAACACTTGGGGGTTCAAAGTTTTCACAACACATCTAGATAAGTTCCGTGGGAGGTCTAGTTTCCAATATGAGGTCACTTGTGGGGGGTTTGTACTGTTTGGGTACATCAGGGGCTCTGCAAATGCAACGTGACGCCTGCAGACCAATCCATCTAAGTCTGCATTCCAAATGGCGTTCCTTCCCTTCCGAGCTCTGCCATGCGCCCAAACAGTGGTTCTTCCCCACATATGGGGTATCAGCGTACTCAGTACAAATTGGAGAACAACTTTTGGGGTCCAATTTATTCTGTTACCCTTGTAAAAATACAAAGCTGGGGGCTAAAAAATCATTTTTGTGAAAAAAAGAATTTTTATTTTCACGGCTCTGCGTTATAAACTGTAGTGAAACACTTAGGGGTTCAAAGTTCTCACAACACATCTATATAAGTTCCTTGGGAGGTCTAGTTTCTAATATGGGGTCACTTGTGGGGGGTTTGTACTGTTTGGGTACATCAGGGGCTCTGCAAATGCAACGTGACGCCTGCAGACCAATCCATCTAAGTCTGCATTCCAAATGGCGTTCCTTCCCTTCCGAGCTCTGCCATGCGCCCAAACAGTGGTTCTTCCCCACATATGGGGTATCAGCGTACTCAGTACAAATTGGACAACAACTTTTGGGGTCCAATTTATTCTGTTACCCTTGTAAAAATACAAAGCTGGGGGCTAAAAAATCATTTTTGTGAAAAAAAGAATTTTTATTTTCACGGCTCTGCGTTATAAACTGTAGTGAAACACTTAGGGGTTCAAAGTTCTCACAACACATCTATATAAGTTCCTTGGGAGGTCTAGTTTCTAATATGGGGTCACGTGTGGGGGGTTTGTACTGTTTGGGTACATCAGGGGCTCTGCAAATGCAACGTGACTCCTGCAGACCAATCCATCTAAGTCTGCATTCCAAATGGCGCTCCATCCCTTCCGAGCTCTGCCATGCACCCAAACAGTGGTTCCCCCCCACATATTGGGTATCAGCGTACTCAGGACAAATTGGACAACAACTTTTGGGGTCCAATTTATTCTGTTACCCTTGTGAAAATACAAAACTGGGGGCTAAAAAATAATTTTTGCGGAAATTTTTTTTTTTATTTTAACGGCTCTGCGTTATAAACTGTAGTGAAACACTTGGGGGTTCAAAGCTCTCAAAACACATCTAGATAAGTTCCTTAGGGGGTCTAGTTTCCAAAATGGTGTCACTTGTGGGGGGTTTTAATGTTTAGGCACATCAGGGGCTCTCCAAACCAACATGGCGTCCCATCTTAAAAGTGGTTTACCCCCACATATGGGGTATCGTCGCACTCAGGACAAATTGCACAACAATTTTTGTGGTCTAATTTCTTCTCTTACCCTTGGGAAAATAAAAAATTGGGGGCGAAAAGATCATTTTTGTGAAAAAATAAGATTTTTTATTTTTACGGCTCTGCATTATAAACTTCTGTGAAGCACTTGTTGGGTCAAAGTGCTCACCACACATCTAGATAAGTTCCTTAAGGGGTCTACTTTTCAAAATGGTGTCACTTGTGGGGATTTCAATGTTTAGGCACATCAGGGGCTCTCCAAACGCAACATGGCATCCCATCTCAATTCCAGTCAATTTTGCATTGAAAAGTAAAATGGCGCTCCTTCCCTTCCGAGCTCTGCCATGCGCCCAAACAGTGGTTCCCCCCCACATATGGGGTATCAGCGTACTCAGGACAAATTGGACAACAAGTTTTGAGGTCCAATTTCTTCTCTTACTCTTGGGAAAATAAAAAATTGGGGGCGAAAAGATCATTTTTGTGAAAAAATATGATTTTTTATTTTTACGGCTCTGCATTATAAACTTCTGTGAAGCAATTGGTGGGTCAAAGTGGTCACCACACATCTAGATAAGTTCCTTAGGGTGTCTACTTTCCAAAATGGTGTCACTTGTGGGGGGTTTCAATGTTTAGGCACATGAGGGGCTCTCCAAACGCAACATGGTGTCCCATCTCAATTCCTGTCAATTTTGCATTGAAAAGTCAAATGGCGCTCCTTTCCTTCCGAGCTCTGCCATGCGCCCAAACAGTGGTTTACCCCCACATATGGGGTATCAGCGTACTCAGTACAGATTGTACAACAACGTTTGGCATCCATTTTATCCTGTTAGCCTTGGTAAAATAAAACAAATTGGAGCTGAAATAAATTTTGTGTGAAAAAAAGTTAAATATTCATTTTTATTTAAACATTCCAAAAATTCCTGTGAAACCCCTGAAGGGTTAATAAACTTCTTGAATGTGGTTTTGAGCACCATGAGGGGTGCAGTTTTTAGAATGGTGTCACACTTGGGTATTTTCTATCATATAGACCCCTCAAAATGACTTCAAATGAGATGTGGTCCCTAAAAAAAAATGGTGTTGTAAAAATGAGAAATTGCTGGTCAACTTTTAACCCTTATAACTCCCTAACAAAAAAAAATTTTGGTTCCAAAATTGTGCTGATGTAAAGTAGACATGTGGGAAATGTTACTTATTAAGTATTTTGCGTGACATATCTCTGTGATTTAAGGGCATAAAAATTTAAAGTTGGAAAATTGCAAAATTTTCTAAATTTTTGCCAAATTTCCATTTTTTTCACAAATAAACGCAAGTTATATCGAATAAATGTTACCACTAAAATGAATTACAATATGTCACGAGAAAACAGTGTCAGAATCCCCAAGATCCGTTAAAGCGTTCCAGAGTTATAACCTCATAAAGGGACAGTGGTCAGAATTGTAAAAATTGGCCCGGTCATTAACGTGCAAACCACCCTCGGGGCTTAAGGGGTTAATGCCAACCCGGACAAATTTCCGGAATATATCAGGATGTCTCAAGACTAGTGTTGGAATATTTGGAAATATCGGGATCGGATTGTATCCGCCGATATCCAAAAATATCGGATATTGCTGATACCAATACCTGATACCAATGCAAGTCAATGGGACACAAATATCGGAATGAAGATAAACCCTTTCTTTCCTTGTACATCCTGTTCCGGAGGGGGGTAGAGTGTGGGCAGTGCGTGGGTGGAGACTGCGTGTTTGTGTGGGACCGTGGGGGTTCTGTACGGGCCTGCCGGGGGTCTGTACGGGCCTCTCGGGGGTCTGTGCGGGCTGCCGGGGGTTTGTGCAGGCCTGCCGGGGGTCTGTACGGGCCTCTCAGGGGTCTGTGCGGGCTGCCAGGGGTCTCTGCAGGCCTGCCGGGGGTCTGCTTGGGCCTCTCAGGGGTCTGTGCGGCCTGCCGAGGGTCTGTACGGGCCTCTCGGGGGTCTTTGCGGCCTGCCAGGGATCTGTGCGGCCTGCTGGGGGTCTGTACGGACCTCTTAGGGGGCTTTGCGGCCTGCTGGGGATCTGTGCGGCCTACCGGGGGTCTGTACGGGCCTCTAGGGGGTCTGTCCGGTCTGCCGGGGGTCGGTGCGGCCTGCTGGGGGTCTGTATGGGCCTCTCAGGGGTCTGTGCGACCTGCTGGGGGTCTGTGCGGCCTGCCGGGGGTCTGTACGGGCCTCTCGGGGGTCTGAGCGGCCTGCCGGGGATCTTTGTGTTTGTGCAGGCATCGTCCGATGGGACTACAAGTCCCATCGGCCTATGCCTGCTACAATGGCAGTGATTGACACATTAGTCAATGATGGGACAGTAGTAGTCCCATCATCCGGCTAATGTGTTGAATGTAAAAAACAACAACTACATACATACTACATACATACTACATACATACTACATACTACATACATACATACATACTACATACATACATACATACTACATACATACATACTACATACATACATACATACTACATACATACTACATACATACTACATACATACATACTACATACATACATACTACATACTACATACATACATACTACATGCTACATACATACTACATGCTACATACATACTACATACATACAACATACATATTACATACATACTACATACATACTACAAACATACAACATACATACTACATACATACAGTCAACATACTACATACATACTACATGCATACTACATACATACAACATACTTACTACATACATACATACTACATACATACATGCTACATACATACTACATATATACAACATACTGCATACATACATACTACATACATACTGCATACTACATACATACTACATACATACTGCATACTACATACATACTACATACATACTACATACAATACATTCATACATATGTACATACTACATGCATACTACATGCATACTACATACATACTACATACATACTACATACAATACATTCATACATTACATACATACAGACTTACAGTGCATATAACATAGAGTACATACTCACCATCACTTGTCATTTTGATCCCCGAAGCCAGGGTCATCTGTAAAAAAGATTAAAATAACAAACAACCAATATACTCCCTGATCCGCAGAAATTCACATGTGTCCAACGACGATCTCCCGTGGAGAACGGCAGCATCAGCTGATGCAACCGCTCTCTAGGGGCTCCAGGAATGCAATGATGGGAGGAAGGTATCCTTCCGCACTGTATTCCTCCGCCACTGTAAAAAAATAGTCCCTAGTCTCACTTTTGGCATTGCTGAGTGAGAAATTTTCCCACGCAGCAATTGCCATAAAGTGAGACTTTGAACTCTAGTAACCTTTCAGTGATGCACTGCAGGAGCCATTGTCTACATTGTTACAGCACCCGATGTCACTGTTCTATAGGGGAGATCATCATAGGACACTCGTTATTAATTGGACTATGGTGGACAGGTAGTATATGGTTTATTATTTTACGTTTTTTTGCAGGCGCTGAAGTATGGTAAGTATGGTTAAATGAAGACTATTAACCCCTTAATGACAGCAAATATGTCTTTTAACTGACCAGAGACATAAGAGAATAGCCTCCCCATACAGGTGACCATCCAGCAGCTGTCATTTTTCCTAATGTATGTGTGTTTTATTAACCATTTACTAGTATTGGATTAATAATTAATAGGTGTCTTATTGGTGCGCCATTTCTGGGGCGGCTGCGGACTGGTATTTGTAGCCGGGGGGCAATATCCATGGATAGTGTTGAGCATTCCGATACCGCAATATCGGGTATCAGCCAATGAGGAATGATTACAAGTGTGGGCACATCCTGTTCTGCATGGTGGTCATGTAACTACTGGCTGTGATTTGCTGCTGAAATGATGCCTGCTGCACATTTTTTTCAAATTTATCCTATTATTGGCTTTCCCTCCGTATCCTGCTACATTGTGGAAAAACACTATTTAGGATTACATAGAGGAGCTTGTTTTGGCCTTGCAGCGCTGTTCACGGCTGTCTGCATGGTCTATCTGTGAGTGCAGCTCGCTCTGTAGTCTGTTCTACCGCCACAGCCGATAGTAGTCAGCTCAGGGTGCGTCACTGCCTCATACCGTTCCATTGTCCGTTTGTCAATTAGTGCAGCCTGCTGCACATTTTTTCAACTTTATCCTATTAGTGGCTTTCCCTCTGTATCCAGTTAGATTGTGGAGTAACACTATATAGGATTACATAGAGTAGCTTGTTTTAGCCTTGCAGCGCCGTTCACGGCTGTCTGAATGGTCTTTTCTGTGAGTGCAGCTCACTCTGTTTTGTCTGTTCTGCCAAAAAAAATAAAAATAATAAAGTTCACCAAATACACCACTTTTCAGTTGTGTAGGCCACATTAGCTCATATTAAAGTGTAGTCCACACTTTATAAAATTAGTTTTCTTATACCTGTAAGCAGCTGTTCAGGAATAAGCACACTAAGCCCTTAGTACTTATCTGCCTCTCTTTATCAGTCTAGCAAGATGAAGGCAGGGAGTAAGGCACGTGGTCGTGGGAGTGGAGCAGGGAGAGGACGTGGGGATTCTGTGCCTGCTGCGGGCACCGGTGACTTATCATCCCCCAGTTTTAGCAGGGAACAGACCTTCATGCGCAGCTTTGTAGGAGCTCGCCGTACCCTGCTGCTGCGGGATGAACAAATTGAAGCCGTTGTCGGATGGATGGCAGCTAACGCATCAACTTCAATTAGTGCCACATCCTCTCAGGCACAGAGCACTGAAGAGCAACAATCTGTCTCTTCACCACCTGCCAAATTGCCCATGCAGTCAGAGAGCCCAGGACAGGAGCCATCTATACTTCTGTTCTCTGAATCTCTTGGCTTGGAAAGAGGGGGCCAGCCAAGCAGCATTCTAGAATCAGAAGAAGAGGCAGTATGCAAAGATGCCCAACAGCTTGTTCTCACTGAATCTGAAGAGGCGGGTGAGACAGTGCCTCCGGTTAGCACACCTCAGTACGTATCTGATGATGATCTTTCTGGAGCGTACTGTGCTGCCGAGACAACCCCGGAGAAGCAGTTGGTGGAAGAGGGTAGCGTAGATAATGAGGTCCTTGACTCATCATGGCGTGAGGTACAAGAAGGTGGTAGGAGCAGCTCCGAATGGCCGGGAGAGGGATGGGGAAGACTGCAGTGCCTGTAGCCTCCACTTCGGCACCCATTAGGAGCATGCCTCTTCCAAAAGCCAAAGCGGGCGCTCCTAAGACTTGCAGTGCCTGGTCCTTTTTTGACACAGTTGCAGATGACATTTGCTTTGTCAAATGCAAGCTGTGTCATCAGAAAATCAAATGAGGGAAAAATGTCAGCAAACTCAATACCACAAATATGTGGAAAGATGTGCGGACCAAGCACGCGGTGGAGTTCCAAAAACAAACTGAAGACCTAGGCCAACCTACAGCGGCACCTACCACCTCTTCAGCTCGTGTTGGAGCCTCTTCCTCCAGCTCACACACTGCTGGTTCGGCTTCCTCACAGGATCGCCATAGAAGAAACTCTGGCAGTTGTCCAGAGACCCACTGTAATTCCACCCACAGCACCACGTTCCCAGTCATCCTCACACTCCCAACCCAGTCTACAGCCATCGGTAGCACAGGCATGGGAGAAAAGGTGGCCATTCTTAGCAAACCACCCACGAGCACAGGCTCTGAATGCTGGCATTGCAAAATTACTGTCCCTTGAAATGCTGTCATTCAGGCTGCTGGAGACTGACAGCTTCCGTAACTTGATGGCATTGACAGTCCCACAATACAATGTGCCCAGCCACTTTTATTTCAGCAGGCAAGCCATCCCTGCCCTGCAAAAGCATGTGGAGGGAAACATTAAACAAGTGCTACTAAACGCCGTCAGTAGCAAGGTCCACCTCACCACCGATGCGTGGACCAGTCACCATGGACAGGGACGATATCTTTCCCTCACTGCCCAATGGGTTAATTTTGTGGAGCCGGGTACAGATCGTGAGAGTGGCGCACTACGTGTTCTGCCAACTCCAAGGATTGTAGGAATCCAGTCTGTACACATTGACTCCTCCTCATACTTCAGTTCCTCAGAATCATCACTGCAGGAGCCGTCACGGTCCACCTCCACATGGTCCCGTGAACGCTTACCTGATCCGACCGATATGAGCACAGCTGTGGTCAAACGTCAACAGGCCATATTGAAATTAATTTCTTTGGGTATTCGAAGCCACACAGCGCAGGAGCTCTGGAATGCCATCAAGCAGGAGAGCGACGTGTGGTTTGTGCCAGCGAATCTCCAGCCAGGCATGGTAGTGTGTGACAATGGCCGAAATATGGTGGCAGCTCTGGACCTAGACAACCTCACTCACATCCCATGTCTGCACATGTGCTCAACATGGTCGTTCAGAGTTTTTTGTGCACTGCTGCACAAGGTCCACCTAGAGTGTGCTCACTTGCGGTGTTCCAGCATGGCAAGATCGCGCATTGCAACTCTGCAGCGCCGATTCCGCCTTCCAGAACATGGCATCATATGTGACCTACCCACCAGGTGGAATTCAACGTTACATATTTTGGAGCTGTTGTGTGAGCAGCAGCCAGCAGTAATGGAGTACCAGCTGCATCAGGCGCAAAAAAGTCGCAGTGCGCGCCGTTCAGACTTCACAACCACTGAGTGGGCCACTATGATGGACGTCTGCCAGGTTTTGCATGCCTTCAATAATTCCATGCGGATGGCGAGTGCAGATGATGCACTAGTCAGCATGATTGTCCCCCTTATCTGCCTGCTTGAAAGAACACTGCAAGCGCTAAGGGATGAGGTGGTGGAAGAGGTGGAGGGTGAGGAGGTAGAAATGCCATCTGCTTCTGGACAGTCTGCGCCACGTGGTTCCTCACAAAGGCCTAGTCAGGGGACACTTTGTGAGGAGGATGAGGAGGAGTCAATGGAGAAGGAAGAGATCTGTCCAGAGGAGGGAGTTACACAAATCTCCAGTAGTGAGTATGTAGAGCGAGGGTGGGGTGATGCAGAGCAGGCAGAGATCACGCCTCAAGCAGGGGACAGCATTTCTTGGCCAGTTGGCAGTCTGCAGCACATGGTTGATTTCATGCTGCAGTGCCTGAGAAATGACCATCGCATCGCCCACATTCTTACCACGGCTGATTATTGGGTGTACACCCTCCTAGATCCGCGCTACCGTGACAACTTACAAACCCTCATAACACTATTGCAGTGGGAGCGTAAACTGCGGGAGTACCAAGACAAACTGGTGCAGTCCATCATCTTCACCAGTCCAATCGAGAGAAGTGCTGCTAGTGCTTTACAAAACAGCTCAGTGCGTCGAGGCAGTGGAGGAAGCTCTGCACAAAGAGGGAGCAGAAGCAGTGCCTCAGCACAAGGCAAAACCAGTCTGGCCCAACAGTGGCAAAGTTTTGTGTGCCTGCCACAAATGTCTACACCATCACAGACGGGTCCACTCAGCAGGAGACCACGTTTCCGTCAGATGGTGACAGACTATATGTCTTGCCCTCTCAACGTACTCCCAGATGGCTCTTCCCCCTTCAAGTTTTGGGTCTCTAAGCTAGATACATGGCCAGAGCTTAGCCAGTATGCATTGGAGGTGCTGGCTTGCCCTGCTGCTAGTGTATTATCGGAACGTGTCTTTAGTGCCGCAGGTGGTGTACTAACAGACCATCGCATGAGACTATCCTCCGATAACGTCGACCGGCTTACTTTTCTGAAAATGAACAAGGCCTGGATCTCGCAGGAATTTGCCACTCCTCCTCCAGATTAAATACTTGGTTGGCAACAGTATCCAGGTCTCCTGTTGTGTTTATATTTCTACCACCTGAACTTTAATCCCTGGGCTTCAACACCGCCAGTTGTTGCTCAGAAGTGCCGGCCGCACAGTCAACACATGACCCACTGTTATTGGGGTTCAGTAAAGCCAGCTGCTCCCCTGCTGTGTATCCGGCAACGTGTCCAGTGACCGCCATGCTGGCACAACAACAGACATTAACCAGCCTCCATTCTGCTCCTCCATGATTCCCCGGGCTCCAATACCGCCAGTTGGTGCCCGGAAGGGCTGGCTGCACAGAGAAAAACACTCGCTCATGTGTCAGTGGGGTTCAGTAACGCCAGCTGTTCCCCTGCTGTGTATCCGGCAACGTGTCCAGTGACCACCACGCTGGCACAACAACAGACATTAACCTGCCTCCATTCTGCTCCTCCTGGATTCCCTGGGCTCCAATACCGCCAGTTGGTGCCCGGAAGTGCTGGCTGCACAGAGAAAAACACTCGCTCATGTGTCAGTGGGGTTCAGTAACGCCAGCTGTTCCCCAGCTGTGTATCCGGCAACGTGTCCAGCAACCGCCGCGCTGGCGCAATAACAGACATTAACCTGCCTCCAGTGCAGGCTTCGGCCTACACTCTGCTCCTCCTGGATTCCTTGGGCTTCAACACTGTCAGTTGTTGCCCGGAAGTGATGGCTGCACAGAGAAAAACACTCACTCATGTGTCAGTGGGGTTCAGTAACGCCAGCTGCTCTCCTGCTGTGTATCCGGCAACGTGTCCAGCGACCGCCACGCTGGCACAATAACAGACATTAACCTGCCTCCAGTGCAGGCTTCGGCCTACACTCTGCTCCTCCTGGATTCCCTGGGCTTCAACACTGTCAATTGTTGCCCGGAAGTGCTAGCTGCACAGAGAAAAACACTCGCTCATGTGTCAGTGGGGTTCAGTAGCGCCAGCTGTTCCCTTGCTGTGTATCCGGCAATGTGTCCAGCGACCGCCACGCTGGCACAACAACAGACATTAACCTGCCTCCATTCTGCTCCTCCATGATTCCTCGGGCTCCAGTACCTCCAGTTGTTGCCCGGAAGTGCTGGCTGCACAGAGAAAAACACTCGCTCATGTGTCAGTGGGGTTCAGTAACGCCAGCTGTTCCCCTGCTGTGTATCCGGCGACGTGTCCAGTGACCACCACGCTGGCACAACAACAGACATTAACCTGCCTCCATTCTGCTCCTCCATGATTCCCTGGGCTCCAATACCGCCAGTTGGTGCCCGGAAGTGCTGACTGCACAGAGAAAAACACTCGCTCATGTGTCAGTGGGGTTCAGTAACGCCAGCGGTTCCCCAGCTGTGTATCCGGCAACGTGTCCAGCAACCGCCGCGCTGGCACAATAACAGACATTAACCTGCCTCCAGTGCAGGCTTCGGCCTACACTCTGCTCCTCCTGGATTCCTTGGGCTTCAACACTGTTAGTTGTTGTCCGGAAGTGATGGCTGCACAGAGAAAAACACTCACTCATGTGTCAGTGGGGTTCAGTAGCGCCAGTTGTTCCCCTGCTGTGTATCCGGCAACGTGTCCAGCGACCGCCACGCTGGCACAGCAACAGACATTAACCTGCCTCCATTCTGCTCCTCCATGATTCCTCGGGCTCCAGTACCTCCAGTTGTTGCCCGGAAGTGCTGGCTGCACAGAGAAAAACAATCGCTCATGTGTCAGTGGGCTTCAGTAACGCCAGCTGCTCCCCTGTTGTGTATCCTGCAACGTGTCCAGCGACTGCTATGCTGGCACAACAACAGACATTAACCTGCCTCCATTCTGCTCCTCCATGATTCCCCGGGCTCCAATACCGCCAGTTGGTGCCTGGAAGTACTGGCTGCACAGAGAAAAACATTCGCTCATGTGTCAGTGGGGTTCAGTAATGCCAGCTGTTCCCCTGCTGTGTAGCCAGCAACGTGTCCTGCGACCGCCACACAGACACAACAGACATTAAACTACCTCCAGTGCAGGCCTCGGCCTACACTCTGCTCCTCCTAGATTACCTGGGCTCCAATACCACGAGTTGGTGCTCGGAAGTGCAGGCTGCACAGAGAAAAACACTGGCTCATGTGTCAGTGGGGTTCGTTAACGCCAGCTGTTCCCCTGCTGTGTAGCCAGCAACGTGTCCTGCGACCCCACGCAGACACAACAGACATTTAACTGCCTCCAGTGCAGGCTTCGGCCTACACTCTGCTCCTCCTGGATTCCTTGGGCTTCAACACTGTCAGTTGTTGCCCAGAAGTGATGGCTGCACAGAGAAAAACACTTGCTCATGTGTCAGTGGGGTTCAGTAACGCCAGCTGCTCTCCTGCTGTGTATCCGGCAACGTGTCCAGCGACCGCCACGCTGGCACAATAACAGACATTAACCTGCCTCCAGTGCAGGCTTCGGCCTACACTCTGCTCCTCCTGGATTCCCTGGGCTTCAACACTGTCAGTTATTGCCCTGAAGTGCTGGCTGCACAAAGAAAAACACTTGCTCATGTGTCAGTGGGGTTCAGTAACGCCAGCTGTTCCCCTGTTATGTGTCCGGCAATGTGTCCAGCGACCGCCACGCTGGCACAACAACAGACATTAACCTGCCTCCACTCTGCACCTCCATGATTCCCCTTGCTCCAATACCGCCAGTTGTTGCCCGGAAGTGCTGGCTGCACAGAGAAAAACACTCGCTCATGTGTCAGTGGGGTTCAGTATGCCAGCTGCTCCCCTGCTGTGTATCCGGCAACGTGTCCAGCGACCGCTACGCTGGCACAACAACAGACATTAACCTGCCTCCATTCTGCTCCTCCATGATTCCCCGGGCTCCAATACCACCAGTTGGTGCCCGGAAGTGCTAGCTGCACAGAGAAAAACACTGGCTCATGTGTCAGTGGGGTTCAGTAGGGCCAGCTGTTCCACTGCTGTGTAGCCTGCAACATGTCCTGCGACCCCACGCAGACACAACAGACATTTAACTGCCTCCAGTGCAGGTATCGGCCTACACTCTGCTCCTCCTGGATTCCCTGGGCTCCAATACCGCCAGTTGGTGCTCGGAAGTGCGGGCTGCACAGAGAAAAACACTCGCTCACGTGTCAGTGGGGTTCGGCAACGCTGTGTAGCCAGCAATGTGTCATGCGACCGCCACGCTGGCACAACATCAGATATTTAACTCCCTCCAGTGCAGGCTTTGGCCTACACTCTGCTCCTCCTGCTGTCCATGGGCACTTACACCACCAGTTCGTGCTCGGAAGTGCTGTCTGCACAGTCAACACTTGCTGCCGTGTTATTGGGGTTCAGTAACGTCAGCTGATCCCCAGCTGTGTATCCGGCAATGTGTCATGCGACCGCCACACTGGCACAACATCAGATATTAAACTGCCTCCAGTGCATGCTTCAGTCTACACTCTGCTCCTCCTGCTGTCCCTGGTCACTTACACCACCAGTTTGTGCTCGGAGGAGCTGTCTGCACAGTCAACACTTGCTGCCGTGTTATTGGGGTTCAGTAACGTCAGCTGATCCCCAGCTGTGTATCCGGCAATGTGTCATGCGACCGCCACGCTGGCACAACATCACATATTAAACTGCTTCCAGTGCAGGCTTCGGCCTTGGTAGTGCTTTCAGGCACGGGTACCTCCTGCTTAGTAACTGGGTTCCAGTACCGTCAGCTGGTCCTCGGTCATGCCATTGGCTCTTCTACCTTCGGGTCACCATCCGGGTTCCAGTACCGTCAGCTGGTTCTTGGCAGTGTCTTTTGCTCTTCTGCTTTCTGCTCCCCATCCTGGTTCCAGTACCATCAGCTGGTTCCAGACAGAGCCTTTGGCTTAGGTGCCTCCTTCTGGGTATCCGAGTTCCACAAACGTCAGGTGGTCCTTGGTAGTGCTTTCTGGCACAGGTACCTCCTGCTTAGTAACCGGGTTCCAGTACCGTCAGCTGGTCCTTGGTTGTTCCATTGGCTCTTGTACCTTCGGCTAGCCATCCGGGTTCCAGTACCGTCAGCTTGTTCTCGGCATGGTCTTTTGCTCTAGTACCTTCTGCTACATTTCCAAGTTCAAGACCCTAAAGATGACGACCCTGAAGACCGAGAAGCAGAAGAACAAGAAGCTGCAGAACAAAAAGCAAAAGAACATTAAGCATGAGACTAAAAATCAGAGCAAAAGATATTATCTAAATTATAAGCAGAAGAAGACTAAGCAGTGTATGGGGATGAGTCCGTTCCTCCTCGTGGTGCCCCTGGAAAATACCTGCTGCTGCAGGCAAAACTGAACGCGGACAAATACTGTTGTAAATCTTTTGTGACAGGCAGAACGGAAGGTGTAATCTTCAAACTTTTATAGATAACAACTACAGGAATGCCTGTCACAAATAAGAATATTATGAAGAGGAATAATATGAAGAAGATGAAGAAGTAGAATATGAAGAAGAATAAGAATTGAATAAGAAGAATATGGAGAATTTTTACAAAAAGAATAATAGGAAGAAGGTGAAGATGAAGATGAATAAGGTGAAGAAGATGTTGATGAAAAAGATGCTGCTGCTGAGGATGATGAAGAGGAAAGTGTGGGAGAAGTAAACAAAAAGGTGCAGAGCATGGAAGTAGTGAAACATAAATATGTGACAAAATCTAAAAAATCTAAACATAGTCAATATCTTTGTAACTCCGAACATCTTAAAAAAATAATTCCTGCTTTTCCATTTCATTTGGGCTAAACATCTATGCCTTTAATGTCTCCTCCACCTCCCTGATACATTCTACGTTATTCTTTGTTGTTTTCCTTCATGTGGAATTAACAACAAGGAAAGAAAGGGTTTATTTTTATTCCGATATTTTTGTCCCATTGACTTGCATTGGTATCGGGTATTGGTATCGGCGATATCCGATATTTTGTCGATATCGGCCGATCCAATCCGATACCAATACTTCCGAATATCGGAAGGTATCGCTCAACACTATCCATGGCCCCTCTCTAGGCTATGAATATCAGCCCGCAGCTGTCTGCATAGCCTTTCTGGCTAAAAAATATAGGGGGACCTCACGTCATAGGTCCCCCTATTTTAATAGCCAGTAAAGGCTGCGGGCTGATATTCATAGCAGGCTACAAGATTGCCTTGTGCAGGCATGTACTACGGAAGACAGAGAATGAACTTCAATCCAATATTGCAGCCAGCATGCAGCCAGCGGGTAAGGAAAGGGTGAATCAAACACCCGAAAACCCCGCCCCTATGGCTGAAAATTGTTCCCTCCAAATTCAGGTGACAGAGTCCCTTTAAGCCGGGTTAATAATGGAGAGGCGTCAATAAGAAGCCTATCCGTTATTAATCCAATATTAGTAAATTAGTAAATGGTTAATAAAACACACACACATTAGGAAAAAAGTATTTTAACCCCTTAATGATGGAGCCAAATTTTTGAAATTTGACCAGTGTCACTTTGTGGTAATTGTTATGAACAGGTAATTCAGAACCACAATGGACATAAATTCAATGCCATGAGTCTGACCAGACGTGTCTGACCATCTTAGAAATTGCATTTTTAAATTGCAGTTTTTTAGTTGCTATGAATTAGACTAGAATTCCATGGGGCATTTGACCATTCATCACTGCTGTACTTTCATCATCCTCATCACCACCTGTATCATCTAATCCATTTGTTTTGTCTACCCACAGGTATGCTTCACCCAGCTTTCCTGCTTTCTGTGTATATGAAGTGCATATAATTCCCACCTGGTATGCTTCACCCAGCTTTCCTGCTTTCTGTGTATATGAAGTGCATATAATTCCCACCTGGTATGCTTCACCCAGCTTTCCTGCTTTCTGTGTATATGAAGTGCATATAATTCCCACCTGGTATGCTTCACCCAGCTTTCCTGCTTTCTGTGTATATGAAGTGCATATAATTCCCACCTGGTATGCTTCACCCAGCTTTCCTGCTTTCTGTGTATATGAAGTGCATATAATTCCCACCTGGTATGCTTCAACCAGCTTTCCTGCTTTCTGTGTATATGAAGTGCATATAATTCCCACCTGGTATGCTTCACCCAGCTTTCCTGCTTTCTGTGTATATGAAGTGCATATAATTCCCACCTGGTATGCTTCACCCAGCTTTCCTGCTTTCTGTGTATATGAAGTGCATATAATTCCCACCTGGTATGCTTCACCCAGCTTTCCTGCTTTCTGTGTATATGAAGTGCATATAATTCCCACCTGGTATGCTTCACCCAGCTTTCCTGCTTTCTGTGTATATGAAGTGCATATAATTCCCACCTGGTATGCTTCACCCAGCTTTCCTGCTTTCTGTGTATATGAAGTGCATATAATTCCCACCTGGTATGCTTCACCCAGCTTTCCTGCTTTCTGTGTATATGAAGTGCATATAATTCCCACCTGGTATGTTTCACCCAGCTTTCCTGCTTTCTGTGTATATGAAGTGCATATAATTCCCACCTGGTATGCTTTCCTTAACTGTTATTTTCTATCCATATGTACTACACTCCTCTTGCGTCTTCCTTGCATACCTGAGTAGCCATCTACCCCACCCCCTCTTTATGACCTGGCTTAACTGTGAACATGTGCTCTGGACACACACGCCCACATCCCCTCTCTCAGCTGTGAGCCCTTAGGTGCCCATAAATTCAAAGCCATGAGTCTGACCAGACGTGTCTGACCATCTTAGAAATTGCATTTTTAAATTGCAGTTTTTTAATTGCTATGAATTAGACTAGAATTCGACTGGAAGGTAAAGGAATAGAAAACCACTATAATGTTTCGGTTTCTTTTAACATTCACCCCCATACTACTTTATTTCTTCCTATCTCCTGTAGTTCCTCCACCCAGTAAGGAACTAGTCATTTCTTCCTCCATCCTCCCCAGCCACCTCACCTCCTCCACAGAACTATTCCTCCACATACAATCCTTTCTCTCCAGGCATGCACGGCCACAGCATGACCTATCCAGCTCACACCTTCTAACGCTCAGTCTGCTGCTCCTCATTGCTGGCGACATATCCCCAAATCCTGGCCCTCCTCATCACATTCCCACACTCATTTCTAATCCCCTGCCACAATCCTCTACACGTCCTCGCAACTACAGTAACCTCATACCCATTCATCCAGCCCCGACTCCCCCAATTTCCTTATTTGGAGCACTATGCAACGCACGCTCTGTCTGCAATAAACTTTCATTTATCCATGACCTCTTTATCAATAACAAACTCTCCTTCCTCGGCATCACTGAAACCTGGCTCACCCCTTCTGACACAGCCTCCCCTGCGGCACTCTCTTACGGTGGCTTCCACCTTTCTCACACACCCCGCCCCAGCAGCAAGCATGACGGAGGAGTTGGTTTTCTCCTGTCAGATAACTGCTCCTTCACCCCAATCCCACTGCCACCCTCTGTTACCCTCCCTTCCTTTGAGGTGCACTCTGTGCGCATTTACTCCCCCTCCAACCTCCAACTGGCTGTCATCTACCGTCCCCCAGGGCCAGCCACCACCTTCTTTGACCACTTCACCACCTGGCTACTCCATTTCCTCGCCGCTGACATCCCCACTATCATCATGGGCGACTTCAACATCCCCATTGACACTTCCCTCTCAGCTGCCACTAAACTTCTATCTCTCACTTCCTCCTTTGGCCTCACTCAATGGTCTTCTACAGCCACCCACAAAGATGGTCACACACTGGACCTCATTTTCACCCGCCTCTGCTCCCTATCTAACCTCTCAAACTCACCTCTTCCTCTTTCTGACCACAACCTACTTACATTCTCTTCCCTTTCCACTCCTTGTCTACAACCCCCACCCCACAAACTCTCACACCCTCGCAGAAATCTTAAACACCTTGATCTTCACTCACTCTCTGAATCCCTTCTCCCTCTCACAGACATAAGCTCCCTACACAATGTGGATGATGCTGCCACTCTATATAACACCACAATAGCTGCAGCTTTGGAATCTCTTGCCCCTCTCACACATACCAAAGCTCGCAAAATCAACAGACAACCCTGGCACACCAGCATGACCAAAGAACTGAGGCGAGCTTCCAGAGCTGCTGAGCGCAGATGGAAAAGATCCCACTACAACGAGCACTTCATCGCATTCAAACAGTCCCTCACTACTTTCAAAACCACGCTCGCCACAGCAAAACAAACCTACTTCTCATCTCTCATATCCTCCCTGTCTCACAACCCCAAACAGTTATTCAACACCTTCAACTCTCTCCTCCGTCCCCCAGCACCTCCTCCCTCCCCACTCATCTCAGCTGAAGACTTTGCCTCATTTTTCAAGCAGAAAATTGAGAACATCAGAGACAGTTTTAGTAAACAACCCCCAGAACCCTTCCTCCCAACTACCCAGCCCTCCACCTCCAAAACCAACTTCTCCACCATTACAGAAGACGGACTCTCCACTCTACTCTCAAGATCGCATCTCACCACCTGTGCACTTGTGCGACTGTGCAACCCTAACCCATCTCTTCAACCTATCACTAACAACTGGCATTTTCCCCTCAAGCTTTAAACATGCCTCAATCACACCTATCCTCAAAAAGCCCTCTCTTGACCCATCCTCTGTATCTAGCTATCGCCCTATATCACTTCTCCCCTTTGCCTCAAAACTACTGGAACAACATGTCCATCTTGAACTGTCCTCCCATCTATCTTCCTGCTCCTTCTTCGACCGCTTTCAATCAGGCTTCCGGTCACACCACTCCACTGAAACTGCCCTAACTAAGGTCACCAATGACCTATTAATCGCCAAGAGCAAGCGACACTACTCTATTCTCCTCCTCCTGGACCTGTCCTCTGCCTTTGACACAGTGGACCATTCCCTGCTGCTGCAGACCCTCTCATCCCTTGGAATCACAGAATTGGCCCTATCCTGGATCTCATCATACCTAACTGACCGTACATTACTGAATAGACCGAGGATAGGAAAGATAGCTTTGCGGTCAACACAAAAACCTACAAACAACCACGCAGAGGGGCAAAAAGACCCTCTGCACCGACTAACGGTACGGAGGTGCTCCCTCTGCGTCTCAGAGCTTCCAGCAAGCAAGAAAAACCAATATAGCAAGCTGGACAGAAAAAATAGCAAACAAAAAATAACACAAGCAAAACTTAGCTTATGCAGGATAGACAGGCCACAGGAACGATCCAGGAGGAAGCAAGACCAAAACTAGAACATTGACTGGAGGCCAGGATCAAAGCACCAGGTGGAGTTAAATAGAGCAGCACCTAACGACTTAACCTCATCACCTGAGGAAGGAAACTCAGAAGCCGCAGTACCACTCTCGACCACAGGAGGGAGCTTGGCCACAAAATTCACAACAGTACCCCCCCTTGAGGAGGGGTCACCGAACCCTCACCAGAGCCCCCAGGCCGACCAGGATGAGCCACATGAAAGGCACGACCCAGATCGGCAGCATGGACATCAGAGGCAAAGACCCAGGAATTATCCTCCTGACCATAACCCTTCCACTTAACCAGATACTGGAGTTTCCATCTCGAAACACGAGAATCCAAAATCTTCTCCACTATATACTCCAATTCCCCTTCAACCAAAACCGGAGCAGGAGGATCAATAGATGGAACCACAGGTGCCACGTATCTCCGCAACAATGACCTATGGAACACGTTATGGATGGAAAAAGAAGCTGGAAGAGTCAAACGAAAAGACACAGGATTAAGAACCTCAGAAATCCTATATGGATCAATGAAACGAGGCTTAAATTTAGGAGAGGAAACCTTCATAGGAATATAATGAGATGACAACCAAACCAAATCCCCAACACGAAGTCGGGGACCCACACAGCGCCTGCGGTTAGCAAAACGTTGAGCCTTCTCCTGGGACAAAGTCAGATTGTCCACTACATGAGTCCAAATCTGCTGCAACCTATCCACCACAGTATCCACACCAGGACAGTCCGAAGACACAACCTGCCCTGAAGAGAAACGAGGGTGGAACCCAGAATTGCAGAAAAACGGCGAAACCAAAGTAGCCGAGCTGGCCCGATTATTAAGGGCAAACTCAGCCAAAGGCAAAAAGGACACCCAATCATCCTGATCAGCAGAAACAAAACATCTCAGATATGTTTCCAAGGTCTGATTGGTTCGTTCAGTCTGGCCATTTGTCTGAGGATGGAAAGCCGAGGAAAAAGACAAATCAATGCCCATCCTAGCACAAAAGGCTCGCCAACACCTCGAAACAAACTGGGAACCTCTTTCAGAAACGATGTTCTCTGGAATGCCATGTAAACGAACCACATGCTGGAAAAACAACGGCACCAAATCAGAGGAGGAAGGCAATTTAGACAAGGGCACCAAATGGACCATCTTAGAGAAGCGATCACAAACCACCCAAATGACCGACATTCTTTGAGAGATGGGGAGATCTGAAATAAAATCCATAGAGATATGTGTCCAAGGCCTCTTCGGGACCGGCAAGGGCAAAAGCAACCCACTGGCACGAGAACAGCAGGGCTTAGCCTGAGCACAAATCCCACAGGACTGCACAAAAGAACGCACATCCCGCGACAGAGACGGCCACCAAAAGGATCTAGCCACCAAATCTCTGGTACCAAAGTTTCCAGGATGACCAGCCAACACCGAACAATGAACCTCAGAGATAACTTTATTCGTCCACCTATCAGGGACAAACAGTTTCTCCGCTGGGCAACAGTCAGGTTTATTAGCCTGAAATTTTTGCAGCACCCGCCGCAAATCAGGGGAGATGGCAGACAAAATTACCCCCTCTTTGAGAATACCCGCCGGCTCAGGCAAACCCGGAGAGTCGGGCACAAAACTCCTAGACAGGGCATCCGTCTTCACATTTTTAGAGCCCAGAAGGTACGAAACCACAAAGTCAAAACGGGAGAAAAACAGCGACCAACGAGCCTGTCTAGGATTCAACCGTTTGGCAGACTCGAGATAAGTCAAGTTTTTGTGATCAGTCAAGACCACCACGCGATGCTTAGCTCCTTCAAGCCAATGACGCCACTCCTCGAATGCCCACTTCATGGCTAGCAACTCTCGATTGCAAACATCATAATTTCGCTCAGCAGGCGAAAATTTCCTGGAAAAGAAGGCGCATGGTTTCATCACCGAGCAATCAGAACTTCTCTGCGACAAAACAGCCCCTGCTCCAATTTCGGAAGCATCAACCTCGACCTGGAACGGAAGCGAAACATCTGGTTGGCACAACACAGGGGCAGAAGAAAAACGACGCTTCAACTCCTGAAAAACTTCCACAGCAGCAGAAGAGCAATTGACCACATCAGCACCCTTCTTGGTTAAATCAGTCAACAGTTTAGCAATGCTAGAAAAATTAGCGATGAAGCGACGATAAAAATTAGCAAAGCCCAGGAACTTCTGCAGACTCTTCAGAGATGTTGGCTGAGTCCAATCATAAATGGCCTGAACTTTAACAGGGTCCATCTCGATAGTAGAAGGAGAAAAAATGAACCCCAAAAATGAAATCTTCTGAACACCAAAGAGACACTTTGACCCCTTCACAAACAAAGAATTAGCACGCAGGACCTGGAACACCATTCTGACCTGCTTCACATGAGACCCCCAATCATCCGAGAAGACCAAAATATCATCCAAGTATACAATCAGGAATTTATCCAGGTACTCTCGGAAGATGTCATGCATAAAGGACTGAAACACTGATGGAGCATTAGAAAGTCCGAATGGCATAACCAGGTACTCAAAATGGCCTTCGGGCGGATTAAATGCTGTTTTCCATTCATCGCCCCGTTTAATACGCACAAGATTATACGCACCACGAAGATCTATCTTGGTGAACCAACTAGCCCCCTTAATCCGAGCAAACAAATCAGACAGCAGCAGCAAGGGGTACTGAAATTTGACCGTAATTTTATTTAGAAGGTGGTAATCAATACAAGGTCTCAGCGAACCATCCTTCTTGGCCACAAAAAAGAACCTCGCTCCCAATGGCGACGATGACGGGCGAATATGACCCTTCTCCAAAGACTCCTTCACGTAACTCCGCATAGCGGCGTGCTCAGGTACAGATAAATTAAACAGTCGACCCTTAGGAAACTTACTACCAGGAATCAAATCGATAGCACAATCACAATCCCTATGCGGAGGTAGGGCATTGGACTTGGGCTCATCAAATACATCCCGGTAATCAGACAAGAACTCTGGGACCTCAGAAGGGGTGGATGATGAGATAGACAGAAATGGAACATCACCATGTACCCCCTGACAACCCCAGCTGGACACAGACATTGATTTCCAATCTAATACTGGGTTATGGACTTGTAGCCATGGCAACCCCAACACGACCACATCATGCAGATTATGCAACACCAGAAAGCGAATATCCTCCTGGTGCGCAGGAGCCATGCACATGGTCAGCTGGGTCCAATACTGAAGATTATTCTTGGCCAAAATCGTAGCATCAATTCCTCTCAATGGAATAGGACACTGCAAGGGCTCCAAGACAAACCCACAGCGCCTAGCATACTCCAAGTCCATCAAATTCAGGGCAGCGCCTGAATCCACAAATGCCATGACAGAATAGGAAGACAAAGAGCAGATCAAAGTAAGGGACAAAAGAAATTTCGACTGTACCGTACCAATGGTGGCAGACCTAGCGAACCGCTTAGTGCGCTTAGGACAATCGGAGATAGCATGAGTGGAATCACCACAGTAGAAACACAGCCCATTCTGACGTCTCTGTTCTTGCCTTTCAGCTCTGGTCAAAGTCCTATCGCACTGCATAGGCTCAGGTTCATGCTCAGATAATACCGCCAAATGGTGCACAGATTTACGCTCGCGCAAGCGTCGACCGATCTGAATGGCCAAAGACATAGACTCATTCAGACCAGCAGGCATAGGAAATCCCACCATGACTTCCTTAAGGGCTTCAGAGAGACCCTTTCTGAAAATAGCTGCCAGTGCACATTCATTCCATTGAGTGAGCACGGACCACTTTCTAAACTTCTGACAATAAATCTCTATCTCATCCTGACCCTGACACAGAGCCAGCAAATTTTTCTCTGCCTGATCCACTGAATTGGGTTCGTCGTACAGCAATCCGAGCGCCAGAAAAAACGCATCAATATTACATAATGCAGGATCTCCTGGCGCAAGGGAAAATGCCCAGTCTTGAGAGTCGCCACGTAATAAAGAAATAATGATCTTAACTTGTTGAACTGGGTCACCAGAGGAGCGGGGTTTCAGAGCCAGAAATAGTTTACAATTATTTTTAAAATTCAAAAACTTTGCTCTATCGCCAGAAAATAACTCAGGAATAGGAATCTTAGGTTCTAACATAGGATTCTGAACCACTAAATCTTGAATATTCTGTACATTTATAGCGAGATTATCCATCAAAGAGAACAGACCTTGAATGTCCATGTCCACACCTGTGTTCTGAACCACCCTGATGTAAAGGGGAAAAGAAAGACAGAACACAGTGCAAAGAAAAAAAAATGGTCTCAGAACTTCTCTTTTCCCTCTATTGAGAAGCATTAGTACTTTGGGCCTCCAGTACTGTTATGAACAGGTAATTCAGAACCACAATGGAAATAGAAGTACAGAGCACACAAAGTGACCTGACAATTACCAAAAACAAAGGACGAGCTCTGAGACGTGGGAACTCTGCTGACCGCAATTCCTAATCCTAACACACCACACTAGAGGTAGCCGTGGATTGCGCCTAACGCTCCCTATGCAACTCGGCACAGCCTGAGAAACTAACTAGCCCTGAAGATAGAAAAATAAGCCTACCTTGCCTCAGAGAAATTCCCCAAAGGAAAAGGCAGCCCCCACACATAATGACTGTGAGTAAAGATGAAATACAAACACAGAGATGAAATAGATTTAGCAAAGTGAGGCCCGACTTACTGAATAGACCGAGGATAGGAAAGATAGCTTTGCGGTCAACACAAAAACCTACAAACAACCACGCAGAGGGGCAAAAAGACCCTCCGCACCGACTAACGGTACGGAGGTGCTCCCTCTGCGTCTCAGAGCTTCCAGCAAGCAAGAAAAACCAATATAGCAAGCTGGACAGAAAAAATAGCAAACAAAAAATAACACAAGCAAAACTTAGCTTATGCAGGATAGACAGGCCACAGGAACGATCCAGGAGGAAGCAAGACCAAAACTAGAACATTGACTGGAGGCCAGGATCAAAGCACCAGGTGGAGTTAAATAGAGCAGCACCTAACGACTTAACCTCGTCACCTGAGGAAGGAAACTCAGAAGCCGCAGTACCACTCTCAACCACAGGAGGGAGCTTGGCCACAAAATTCACAACAGGTAATAACTCTGGAATGCTTCAACAAATCCCAGTGATTTTGAGACTGTTTTTCAGGACACATTATGATAATGGTAAATTTAGGTCAATATGTTTTTTATAAAAAATATCAGAAATTTGAGAAAAATTTTAAAAAATAGCAATTTTTAAACTTTGGATGATTATCACTTTAATCTAGATAGTCATACCACAGCAAATTATTAATAAATAACATTTCCCACATGTCTGCTTTACATCAGCATCATTTGTAAAATGTTATTTTATTTTGTTAGCATTCTAGGTTTAAAAATGTAGCAGTAATTTTTCATTTTTTCAAGAAAATGTACAAAATTTATTCTTTTAGGGCTACATATATTGGGAAACCCCCAAGAGTCATACCATTTTAAAAACAGCACCTCCTGATATCCTGAAAACTGCTGTCGGGTAGTTTATTAACCCTTCAGGTGCTTTTCAGGAATTAATGCAAAGTGGCATGACAGAAATGAAAAATTGTATTTTTACCACCTAAGGCTGGTTTCACACTTGCGTTTTGATCTGCAGCGTTTTAAACGCATCTGCAAGTGCAGGAAAAAATGCATGTAAACGTGTACAAATGCAGCGTTTTTTAGACGCATGCGTTAACGCATGCGTTTAAAAAAACGCTGCGTTTGTACGCGTTTACATGCGTTTTTTCCTGCGTTTGCGTTTTTTGTGCGCAAGAAGAGAAATTTCACAAGAGCAAAAACAAGATAACCAGACACCACCAATGGGACTAGAGAGGGTGTATATGATGGGCTCTCTATATATAGACCCTAGGGCTACTGAAATTTTAACAGCTTGCTACTGTATCCTGTGTCACGATGGATCTTCGCATGGAGAGCGTTTTTTTTTCAATCTGGATTTCAGCTTCAAGATATTTCTTGCCTGTGCTTTTGCTTGGGAGCAAGACCGAAACCGCAAAAGATGGAGAAGGAGACAACGTAGGCATTTTTGGAGGCACCCCATTATTGAAGTGCATGAGAGCTGTGGAGCCTATCACACGCTCTATGCCGAGCTGAATGCCAACCCAGAGAAATTCCAGGAGTACACGAGAATGTCTCAAGAATCGTTCCGGGATTTGCTGTCTCGTGTCCAAGGAGCCATACGGCGACAGGACACCCAGCTCCGTAGAGCGATTCCACCCGAGGAACGTCTGCTGGTGACATTAAGGTACGTTCAAAATCTAACCAATGACAGTCCAAATTTTGGTTATTCTGACATGTATTTTTTGTGTATATTCCCCTTTTTTTTTTTTTTTTTAACCACACCATAAAAAGAGTAGATTGTAATTTTGTTGTTTGTTTGTGTTTTTCTTCTAGATTTCTTGCCACAGGGGAGAGTTTATCTTCCCTCCACTTCCAATACCGCCTTGGAATATCAACCCTGTCCGGAATAGCTGTGGACACCTGTCGTGCGTTATGGAATGTACTCCGTGATGAGTTTATACCACTACCCACCGCGGACATGTGGCGTGAAATTGCAGAAAAATTCTGGAATGTGTGTGATTTCCCCAACTGTTTAGGAGCGGTGGATGGAAAGCACATCCGCATTATCAAACCTGCCAGAACCGGATCGGAGTTTTTCAACAACAAAAAATATTTTTCTGTAGTGCTCATGGCAATAGCTGATGCAGACTGTCGCTTCATCGCCGTGGACATTGGAGCTTTTGGCCGTGGCAACGATTCCCAGACTTTCAAGAGCTCGGATATGGGCCGGCGTGTGTATGGCAACAATTTTAATTTTCCCCCTCCACAGCCTCTCCCCAACACTCAAGGCCCACCGCTGCCATTTGTTATGGTTGGGGATGAGGCCTTCCAGATGTGTGAAAATCTACTGAAGCCCTATTCCAGTCGTGACTTGGACCACACTAGAAGGATCTTCAACTGCAGACTGACCAGGGCCCGAAGAACAGTAGAGTGTACCTTTGGCATTCTGGTCGCTAAATGGCGCATTCTTGCATCAGCCATAAATCTAAAAGTGGAAACAGTTGACGAGGTGGTCAAAGCCTGTGTGGTTCTCCACAATTACATAATTACTAAGGAGCGACCCCACATTGAACTGGATGAACCAGTTGCACATCCACTGCCTGATTTCCAGCATCACCTGCTGCGGTCAACTGCAGCCGTTGGTCTCATGCGGGACCAATTTGCTGCCTATTTTGATTCAGATATTGGACGGGTGTCATGGCAGGACAACGTTGTGTAAATGTCCTGTTGTATCTTTATCTGTACCAGTAAGTTTCTACAATGAAAATAATATTTCACATTAATAAACTTTAGTGTTGGTTGTGTTGACCGTGTCTCCTATCTTTTTCCTCTCCAAACCAAGGTTGCCTAAAAACGGGCAGTTAGATCTGTATTTAATATCATTTTTTGTAATCCAAAACCAGGAGTGGGTGATACAGGCAGAGGTGCTAGTTATTATGTTAATATCATAATTGACCTCTAATTGTTCCACTCCTTGTTTTGGTTTACAGATACTGATATAAAACACTGGCCACATACTGCTAGTAATGGCAGCCATTTTGCATTATTGGTAAGCTTGTTGACGTCATTGCGTCAGGATTCTCTTCTCATGTATCCATTGGACACAAAATGGAGAGACAATCACTGTCACGCTATCTATACTCATCAAGTCAGGTGTCAGAAATAATGAATTCATGATAAACATATACAGGCTCATGAATTCACCATTTCTGACACCTGGGCAGGTGAGCATAGATATGTAGCGTGTGACAACCATTGTCCCCTCAATTGATGTGTAATAGATTATGTACAAAGAAGAGAAAATGGTGGTTATACAAGGCAGTTATCTACTCAACAGGTCAGGTGTCATAACTAATGAGTTTTTGGACACCTGACCTGTTCAGTAGAGGACTGCACTGTATTTCCACCATTTTCTCTTCATACTGCCACACTAGGCATATACAAAAAGAGATTATGGAGATACATGTTATATTTTTGGGGCCACCTCATATCTGTATACTGAAGACACACATATAGCTGCAGTCTTGTATTTTTAACTACTGGAGATATGTTGTGGCCCAAAAAAATAAGTGTGTGGCGACGTTTCTTGGCGCACGGTGTGTGTTGCCGGCGGTGATAGACACAATAAACCAAACATAATTGTGGCAAATCAAACTTGTTTTATTTTGTTAACAAAGTCTAAAACTTATTTTTTTGTACCGCGCCGGGGTGGAGTGATGTAAACCGGGGTGTGTGAAGAACTGAGGCCTGGCTAACCGTGGACGACGCAGAGGTGACAGGAGGAGGGGCAATGAAACTAGAAGGTTCTGGAAGTTTGAGGATGGGGCTTGACACATGAGAGGCTTGAGATGCACTGGAAGGGTGAGACAAAACTGACAATACAGACACATCGGTAGGTGAAGGGGTAGGAATACTAAGAGTTTATTTTTTCTGAGTTTTTTTTTTTTGTTTTGCCTGGTAGGGGGACGTCTTTGTGGGCTCATATGCTGTAGCTTGGTGGCGAGAGACCTGTCAGGGTCCGGCTGCACTGTCTCACAGTCCATTGCGCTTGTCGAGTGCTCGGCCATGCCAGAGTCCTGCTGCGTCGTGGTGGGGGGGACATAAAGCCCTGCCAGGGTCCTGCTGCATCGTGGTGGGGGCGGTCCTGAAAGCCATAGCAGGGTCCCGCTGCATCGTGGTGGGGCCGGTCCGAAAAGCTATGCCAGGGTCCTGCTGCATCGTGGTGTCAGTGGAGGAGGTCCAAGCCGGAGCAGCGGTGGTCACGGTGGTGGCGGTGGGATGTCCAACTGCACTCATCAAGGTGTTGGCGCTGTAGTGGAGTCCGCCTGTGGAAGGAATTGAGGTGGCCGTGCAGTGGTATGCAGCAGAGGTTGGCATGGAGGTTAATCGTGACAGTGACGGTACAGTTGGATATGCCGCCACTGTCTGCTGTAAATAACGACTCTGCTGCATAGCCTGCACAAAAGCAGGATTGCAGGCCAGCATCACACTGAGCTGGAGATCAGGGCTAAGGTGTTCCGACATGCCCTGCTCAATTTGGTTAAAAAAATGATGAGCTGGCCTCTGGAGGTCAGCTTTCACTTGATCAAGGCTTTTGGTGACCTCCTTGATACGGCAATTCAAGAGGTTATGAGAAACATCCATTCGGTCACCTAAAGCCTTGATTGCTTCATGTAAAACCGAGCTCAAGTGCAAAACCTCGGGCATGAGTGACCTGTCCAAAGCCCTCGGTCGCTGCCGGGATGAGCCCAAAAAAAAGGGTGCTGTGGAAGAGGACTGCGAAAGGGGAAAACCTGATGGGCCAGCTCCCTGGTCTCCAGTTAGTGTGCAAGGCCCACCTGCTGCTGCGCTGCTGGATGGCTGGGACGGGTCCATGGCTGCCGGATGAAGGACCGCTCCAGAACCTGGGCCGACAGTCGTGCTGTGTGTGCTGTGAAAAAAGGAATCAGAAAATTAATACCAAAAAATAACCAGACGCTAAATCCTGTGGAATTTTAAAATACAGATTATGTCAATACAATACAACCGAAAGCATGTGAGAAATACTTACGTTCTCTGGACAAGGACCGGTCTTAAAAATGACAGCACGCGATGATATTTGTACAGTCTGATCCTTGCTCCTGAACCACTGGCAGCACGACTCTCTTGGCGCACGTCCTTGTTGAAGCGGTCCTTCATGGAATGCCAACGTGTTTTTACTTTGTCCACTGTTAAAAAAAAACCATTATGATCAGGAAATGGACTTTTTGACGTGCAAAGACAACTGTGTGTGATGAGAGAAACTCCGTAGAGTTTCTTTCATCACACACAGTCAAGAGAGCACGGCCAAGGTCTATGCTGCTTCACACTGCAGTGCAATACTTACCAAATGCACTACGGACCCGTGGCGGGGCATTGTCCCACAATGCTTGGGCCACCTCATTCCATAAACGGCGGAGTGTGCTGTTCATCGAATGCAGTGGATCCCAGCTGTTCCACAACGGAACTCGCTCCTGGACCAGGGTTATTAGGAGGTCGTTGTCGATAAGGTCATCGTCCCGTCGTGAAACCTAAAAATTAAAAAAAATCATTAAAGTTTGCTCAATCACATAAGGAAAAGAAAGAGAACAGATGATGAGAAATGGCATGAATACGAAAGTCAACATACAAAAGGATTCCAGAAGAAAAATTTAAAGAAATACGAGTGTAAAGAAAGGAAGATTCAAGAATATTACAATGAGGACACTCAGCCTTGTATACATACCCGCTGCCGTCTTCCCACCGGACCCTGACTCCGCTGCTCCTGCCCGGTCTGTGCCTCAGTAGAAGTGCTCTAAAAAAAAGGAAAAATCAAATTGTCACATGTGTCGATGTGACAGTGAATACTTACCAAGCTGAAGAGGCAAATACTCACCTCACTGACCTGCTCCACTTCCGACTGATGTGGCTGATATTCCTCATCAGATGAAGACTCCGCAGAAGACATTCTGATGCATGTAGAAAGAAAGAAATGGAAGAAATTAGGACACGTAGAGCCAAAAAATAGAAAATAAAGGATATACAGGATATATATACAGGATATATAGGATATACTCACATTGATCTGGGTCTTGTCCTCCAAAATGCGGCCTGCCAGGGTCTTGTCTTCTTGAGAGTCTGATGAGAAGTGTCCTGAAACTTTCCCCAACCTCCCTTTTATCACCTTGATGGTAGGGGGTGGCTTATCAGTGTCTAGACATGGTTATCTTAATTAAAACGCATGCGTTCAAAAACGCATGCAAATGCATGTACGTAAAAACGCATGCGTTTCTATAGACACCAATGTATTTTTTTGATGCAAATCAAACGCAAACGAACGCATGCATTTTCATGCGTCAAAAAAAGCCTCTGAGAATTACTACATGTTGCATTTCTGCAACCAAACGCATGAAGCAAAAAAACGCATGCGTCGTTAAACGCGGCCAAACGCATACAAAAAAAAGCATGCATTTATAATGTTAAACATAGTAAAAAAAACGCATGCGTTTATATGCAGTACAAACGCTGCAGATCAAAACGCAAGTGTGAAACCAGCTTAAATGTCGCTAACCTCTAAACAGATTACTACAGCCGACAGACTCTAAGGCCACTATTTGATCGTGAATTGCCATGGCAAACATCAGAACCACAAAATTGTGATCTGAGGGCACTAATTGGGATAAAGAAGAAGCCCCCACACTCTGTTAACCATTTATAATGATGTAGTCACAATTGACAGCAGCATCTAAGGGGTTAAACAGATTTGGACGGTGCAAACACTGATCGTGGGTGATACAGCACGTTGTTAGCTATAGTGTACAGTCGACAGCTGCTGGATGGTCACCAGTATGGGGAGGCTATTCTCTTATGTCTCTGGTCAGTTAAAAGACGTATTTGCTGTCATTAAGGGGTTAATAGTCTTCATTTAACCATACTTACCATACTTCAGTGCCTACAAAAAGCATAAAATAATAAACCGTATACTCCCTGTCCGCTGTAGTCCAATTAATAACGAGTGTCCCACGACGATCTCCCCTATAGAACAGTGACATCGGGTGATGCCACTGCTCTATAGGACCCTCAATGATGCACTGACAGGAGACAGTGGCTCCTGCAGTGCATCACTGAGAGGTTACTACAATACAAAGTCTCACTTTATGGCAATTGCTGCGTGGGAAAATTTCTCACACAGCAATGCCAAAAGCGAGACTAGGGACTATTTTTTACAGCGGCGGAGGTATACAGTGCGGAAAGATACCTTCCTCCCGTCATTGTATTCGTGGAGCCCCTAGAGAGGAGTTGCATCAGCTGATGCTGCTGTTCTCCATGGGAGATCGTCGTGGGACACTCGTGGATTTCTGCGGATCAGGGTGCATATTGGTTGTTTGTTATTTTAATATTTTTTACAGATGACCCTGGCTTTGGGGATCAAAATGACAAGTGATGGTGAGAATGTACTCTGTTATATGTACTGTATGTCTGTATCTATGTATTGTATGTGATGTATGAATGTATTGTATGTAGTATGTATGTAGTATGTATGTTGTATGTATGTAGTATGTATGTTGTATGTATGTAGTATGTTGTATGTAGTAGTATGTATGTATGTAGTATGTATGTAGCATGTATGTTGTATGTAGTATATAGTATGTAGTATGTATGTAGTATGCATGTATATGTATGTATGTAGTATGTTGTATGTATATAGTATGTTGTATGTATGTATGTATGTAATATGTATGTAGTATGTACTGTATGTATGTAGTATGCATGTTGTATGTAGTATGTATGTAGTATGTATGTTGTATGTTGTATGTATGTATGTATGTATGTATGTATGTAGTATGTATGTATGTAGTATGTTGTATATATGTACAGTTGTGGCCAAAAGTATTGACACCACTGCAATTCTGTCAGATAATACTCAGTTTCTTCCTGAAAATGATTGCAAGCACAAATTCTTTGTTATTATTATCTTGATTTAATTTGTCTTAAATGAAAAAACAAAAAGAATTGTCCTAAAGCCAAATTGGATATAATTCCACACCTAACATAAAAAGGGGGTGGACAAAAGTATTGGCACTGTTCGAAAAATCTTGTGATGCTTCTCTAATTTGCGTAATTAAAAGCACCTGTAACTTACCTGTGGCACCTAACAGGTGTTGGCAATAACTAAATCACACTTGTAGCCAGTTGACATGGATTAAAGTTGACTCAACCTCTGTCCTGTGTCCTTGTGTGTACCACATTGAGCATGGATAAAAGAAAGAAGACCAAAGAACTGTCTGAGGACTTGAGAAACCAAATTGTGAGGAAGCATGAGCAATCTCAAGGCTACAAGTCCATCTCCAAAGACCTGAATGTTCCTGTGTCTACCGTGTGCAGTGTCATCAAGAAGTTTAAAGCCCATGGCACTGTGGCTACCCTCCCTAGATGTGGACGGAAAAGAAAAATTGACAAGAGATTTCAACGCAAGATTGTGCAGATGTTGGATAAAGAACCTCGACTAACATCCAGACAAGTTCAAGCTGCCCTGCAGTCCAAGGGTAAAACAGTGTCAACCCGTACTATCAGCGTCTGAATGAAAAGGGACTGTATGGTAGGAGACCCAGGAAGACCCCACTTCTTACCCCGAGACATAAAAAAGCCAGGCTGAAGTTTTCCAAAACTTACCTGAAAAAGCCTAAAACGTTTTGGAAGAATGATCTCTGGTCAGGTAAGACAAAAGTAGAGCTTTTTGGGCAAAGGCATCAACATAGAGTTTACAGGAGAAAAAAAGAGGCATTCAAAGAAAAGAGCACGGTCCCTACAGACAAACATGGCAGAGGTTCCCTGATGTTTTGGGGTTGCTTTGCTGCCGCTGGCACTGGACTGCCTGACCGTGTGCATGGCATTATGAAGTCTGAAGACTACCAACAAATTTTGCAGCATAATGTAGGGCCAAGTGTGAGAAAGCTGGGTCTCCCTCAGAGGTCATGGGTCTTCCAGCAGGACAATGACCCAAAACACACTTCAAAAAGCACTAGAAAATGGTTTGAAAGAAAGCACTGGAGACTTCTAAGGTGGCCAGCAATGAGTCCAGACCTGAATCCCAGAGAACACCTGTGGAGAGATCTAAAAATGGCAGTTTGGAGAAGGCACCCTTCAAATATCATGGACCTGGAGCAGTTTGCCAAAGAAGAATGGTCTAAAATTCCAGCAGAGCATTGTAAGAAACTCATTGATGGTTACCGGAAGCGGTTGGTCGCAGTTATTTTGGCTAAAGGTTGTGCAACCAAGTATTAGGCTGAGGGTGCCAATACTTTTGTCTGGCCCATTTTTGGAGTTTTGAGTGAAATGATCAATGTTTTGCTTTTTGCTTCATTCTCTTTTGTGTTTTTTAATTTAAGACAAATTAAATGAAGATAATAATACCAAAGAATTTGTGATTGCAATAATTTTCAGGAAGAAACTGAGTATTATCTGACAGAATTGCAGGGGTGTCAATAATTTTGGCCACAACTGTATGTATGTAGTATGTTTGTATGTATGTAGTATGTATTTAGTATGTATGTATGTATGTATGTAGTATGTATGTAGTATGTATTTTTTTTTTTTACATTCAACACATTAGCCCGGAAGATGGGACTACTACTGTCCCATCATTGGCTAATCTTGTAGATTGTAAGCTTGCGAGCAGGGACCTCACTCCTAATGTCACTGTTTAAATTGTCTCAACTTGTACTGAATTTATTGTCTGTACATGTCCCCGCTTAATTGTAAAGTGCTGCAGAATATGTTGGCGCTATATAATTAAAAATTATTATTATTATTAATGTGTCAGTCACTGCCATTGTAGCAGGCATAGCCCAATGGGACTTGTAGTCCCATCAGATGATGCCTGCACAAACACAAAGACCCCCAGCACGCCGCACAGACCCCCGAGAGGCCCGATGGACCCCCGGCAGGCCGCACAGACCCCCGGCAGGCCACACAGACCCCCGAGAGGCCCGTAAAGACTCCCGGCAGGCTGCACAGACCCCTGAGAGGCCCGTACAGACCCCCAACAGGCCGCACAGACCCCGGCAGGCCATACAGACCCCCGGCAGGCTGCACAGACCCCCAGCAGCCTTCACAGACCCCCGAGAGGCCCGCACAGACCCCCAGCAGGCCGCACAGACCCCCTAGAGGCCCGTACAGACCCCTGGCAGGCCATACAGACTTCCGGCAGGCCCCACAGACCTCCGGCAGGCTGCACAGACCTCCAGCAGGCCCATACAGACCCCCGACAGCCCGCACAGACCCCCCCATGGTCAAGCAAAGACCCCGCCCGCACACACAGACACGCAGTCTCCGCCCACGCACCGCCCACACTCCATTATAATGCATCATTGCACTATAGGAACTTCCAATTCCGGTATCCGATATCTTAAAAGTATCGGAACTCAGTATCGGAAATCCGATACAGCGAATATCGGCCGATACCCGACATTTGCAATATCGGAATGCTCAACACTACTCAAGACTCTTTTTGGGATTTGCTTGGTCGTGTCCAATGAGACATCCAGAGACAGGACACCCAGCTACGTAGAGCGATTCCTGCAGAGGAACGTCTCCTGGTTACATTAAGGTATGTAATAATTCTAAACAAATGCCAGTCATAATTATTGTTGGTCTGCCATGTATTATTTGTATTTTCCTGTATGTATTTAGCAGAACACCACCATAAATGGAATTGATTGTAACTTTATTTTTTTATTTTTTTTCAGATTTCTGGCAACCGGAGAGAGCTTATCATCGTTCCACTTTTAGTACCGGCTTGGAATTTCCACCCTGTCAGGAATAGTTGCGGACACCTGCCGGGCTTTGTGTAACGTTCTCCGTGATGAATTTATACCCCTCCCCACGGAGGACATGTGGATGGAAATTGGAGAAAAATTCTGGAGTGTGTGTGATTTCCCCCACTGTTTGGGTGCGGTGGATGGAAAGCACATACGCATTATCAAACCCACCAGAACTGGATCGGAGTACTTCAACTACAAAAAATATTTTTCTGTTGTGCTCATGGCAATAGCAAACGCGGACAGTCAGTTCATCGCCGTGGACATTGGAGCTTTTGGCAGTAGCAATGACTCACAGACTTTCAAGAACTCTGATATGGGCCGACTTGTGTATGGCAAAAATTTTAATTTTCCCTTGCCACGACCTCTCCCCAACACTCAAGGCCCACCGATGCCACTTGTTATGGTTGGGGATGAGGCATTTCAGATGTATGAAAACCTATTGAAGCCATATTCCAGTCAGGACTTGAACCACACTAAAAGGATTTATAACTACAGACTGACCAGGGCCCGATGAAGAGTGGAGTGTACCTTTGGGATACTAGTTTCAAAATGGCATATTCTTGGGACAGCCATTAATCTAAAAATGGAGACAGTCGATGAGGTGGTCAAAGCATGTGTGGTTCTCCACAATTACATAATGGCTAAGGAGCGACTCAACATTGAACTGGATGAACCAGTTGCAAACCCATTGCCAGATTACCAGCATCACCCGCTGTGGTCAACTGTTGAAGTTGGCCACATGCGGGACCAATTGGCTGCCTTTTTTGATTCTGATATTGGACGTGTGGCATGGCAAGACAATATTGTGTAAAATATCCTGTTGGGTTTGGGTCTATACCAGTTATGTTTTAAATGTTACATAATATAATAAACTACGTGTTTTGATATATTGACCGAGTCTCCTATGTGTTTCCTCTAAAAACCACTTAGGTTGCTAGTGATAAGGTCATTACATCCTGATCCTGTTCTGCAGTATCTATTGGATGCAGACTGAAGAGACGATGGAGGTTTAATACAAAGCAGATCTATACTCATCAAGTCAGGTGTCAGAAATAATTAATTCATGATGCACAAATAACAGCCTCATGAATTCACTATTTCTGACACCTGTCCAGGTGAGTATAGATATGCCTTGTATTACCTCCATTGTCTCTTCAGTTTATGTGAAATAGATTACGCACATTGAAGAAACATGACCTGTTGAGTATAGTTCTGCGTTGTATTACCGCCATTTTCTCTTCAGACTGCGACACAGATTAATCAGACTGAAGAGATTATGGAGAAAATACAAGTAATTTTTTTTTTTTGCCACCTCATAGCTCTATACCAAACACACAAAGGTGCAGTGTTCTACTTAACCCCTTACCCCCAAGATTGGTTTGCACGTTGATGATCGGGCCAATTTTTACAATTCTGACCACAGTCCCTTTATGAGGTTACAACTCTAGAATGCTTCAACGGATCCTCATGATTCTGACAATGTTTTCTAGTGAAGAAATAGAGAAGAAAAGCCAGCTCACCAAGCAAGCACTGCAGGTGCACGGAACTCCACGCTGATCAACGAGGTCCAATCCAGAGAAAACGAAAAACTAGTTCCAGCTCCATAATAAAATTCAGGCTTTATAACTTTATTGAATCCTGTTTAATAGCAGTGGCAGTATAGCCCTCCAAGGGCACACAGGAAAACGAGTGACGCGTTTCGATCCGAAGGATCTTTATCCAAGCTATAAATGTGAATACACACTCACAATATATAGAAACTCACAGCGAATGAAATTTCCACAAATTATCACATGACCTATCAAAGGTCCTAGACATTTTAGTAAGAACAAAACTATATAACATAAATGAAAAATAACCGAAAAACATTAAAAACATAATGAAAAAATACACTTAAATGTTAATAATAATACATCAGTTCACGGCATTTGTTTAATCCTGCTGGAGATCGCGTATTTAAATAATACATCCAAAAGGCCTCCCGTGTGAGGAGACGGCGCCTGACGTTGCCTCCCCAAAAGGGTCTATTAACACATTCAATACCATATATGTTGTGAATTCCCTAATAGAAAATAAAGAAAGACGTGGCGACACTCACCGATCCTGTGAAGCAGACTATGCCCTTTATTCAAGCAATGGTGAAGCCGTCTTCATGGCACGGGGGAGAAGGAGACAAGAGAGGTGAGCGGGGAGAGGACAACAGCCGTTTCACGCCAACACCGGCGCTTCTACGGGTCCACCGTGGACCCATAGAAGCGCTGGTGTTGGCGTGAAACGGCTGTTGTCCTCTCCCCGCTCACCTCTTTTGTCTCCTTCTCCCCCGTGCTGTGAAGACGGCTTCACCATTGCTTGAATAATGGGCATAGTCTGCTTCACAGGATCGGTGAGTGTCGCCACGTCTTTCTTTATTTTCTATTAGTGAATACCTGCTGTGTTTCAGACGTGAGCACCTCCCTATATGTGTTAGGCTCAGCGGTTCTCTTAGTGATTCCACTTTGTTTCTCGTCATCAGGCTGTGCTGCTTTCTTTTTCTTTATTGTATTATGTTTGAATTCCGTTCTTGGGCTCCCTCTGGTGGTTGTAAGTGGCACTTTTGTGAGTTCTGCTCTTGGGCTGCTCCTTGGAGTTATCTGTCTTCAGCTGCTTCCACTGATCGTCTTTTCTGCTCGGCTATTTATGCCTGCCTCTGTCCTTCAGCCAGTGCCACTTGTATATGGTTCCTGGTTGGATTCACATCTCTTTGGAGTTCCCTGTTTTCCTGACCAGTTCAGCAAAGCTAAGTTTTTGCTTGCTCTTTTCTGTCCATAGATTGTGGACTTATTCATTCTGTGCTTTCTATGTTTGTCCAGCTTATCAGTGTGAATTAATTCTGTCTTGCCGGAAGCTCTGGGAGGCAGATTTGCCCTCCACACCTTTAGTCAGGTGTGGAGATTTTTTGTAAACTCTGCATGGATTTTTGTAGTGTTTTATACTGACCGCACAGTATTCCATCCTGTCCTATCTATTTAGCTAGACTGGCCTCCTGTGCTCATCCTGGTTTCATTCTGTGTATGTCTTTTCCCTCTCCACTCACAGTCATTATTTGTGGGGGGCTAATCTATCCTTTGGGGATTTTCTCTGAGGCAAGATAGCTTTCCTGCTTCTTTCTTTAGGGGTAGTTAGCTCTTAGGCTGTGACGAGATGCCTAGGGAGAGTTAGGAGCATTCCACGGCTACTTCTAGTGTTGTGTTTAGCTTAGGGACTGCGGTCAGTACAGTTACCACTTCCTTCAGAGCTCGTTCCATGTTGCTCCTAGACCACCGTATCATAACAGTACAAGTGGCCAAAAATGAATTAAATGCATCTCAAAAGAAGGAAAAGAAAGTTCTGAACCATTTTTTTTTTTCTGTGCTCTGGTTTGTCTTTTTTTTCCTCTTGATATATGGGTGGTTCAGGATATATGCTTTGGCATGGATGTTTAGGGTTTGTTTTCTCGTGTGGATCAACTTGCTGCAAGAGTACAGAGTATCCAGGACTATGTTGTCCAGACTCTGGCTTTAGAGCCTAAAATTCCTACCCCTGATTTGTTTTTTGGGGACAGATCCAAGTTTTTGAACTTTAAAAATAACTGCAAATTGTTTTTTGCTTTGAAGCCCCGTTCTTCTGGTGATCCCATTCAGCAAGTAAAAATCATCATATCCTTGCTGCGTGGCGACCCTCAAGACTGGGCTTTTTCTCTTGAAACAGGGGATCCGGCATTATTGAATGTAGATGCATTTTTTCAAGCGCTCGGATTATTGTATGACGAACCTAATTCTGTGGATCATGCAGAAAAAACCCTGTTGGCCTTGTGTCAAGGTCAGGAAGCGGCAGAGTTATACTGCCAGAAATTTAGAAAATGGTCTGTGCTCACTAAATGGAATGAAGAGGCTCTGGCTGCTATTTTCAGAAAACGTCTTTCTGAAACCCTTAAAGATGTTATGGTGGGCTTTCCTACGCCTGCCGGTTTGAGCAAATCTATGTCTCTAGCCATTCAGATTGATCGGCGTCTGCGCGAGCGCAAAGCTGTGCACCATATGGCAGTATCCTCTGAGCAAAGTCCTGAACCTATGCAATGTGATAGGATTTTGACTAGAATAGAACAGCAGGAATTCAGACGTCAGAATAGGCTGTGTTTTTACTGTGGTGATTCGGCTCATGTTATCTCTGATTGCCCTAAGCGTACTAAGAGAGTCGCTAGGTATGTTACCATTAGAACTATACAGCCTAAATTTCTCTTATCTGTGTCCCTGATTTGCTCATTGTCGTCCTTTTCTGTCATGGCATTTGTGGATTCAGGCACTGCCCTGAACTTAATGGACTTAGAATTCGCCAGGCGCTGTGGTTTTTCCTTGCAGCCTTTGCAGAGCCCTATTCCTTTGGGGGGTATTGATGCTACACCCTTGGCCAAGGATAAACCTCAGTACTGGACACAGATGACTATGTACAGTACATGGCTCCTGCACATCAGGAAGATTGCCGTTTTCTGGTGTTGCATAACCTGCATGATGTTGTTGTATTGGGATTTCCATGGTTACAGGAACATAATCCGGTGCTGGATTGGAAAACTATGTCGGTGACTAGTTGGGGTTGTCGAGGAGTACATAGTGACGTTCCTTTGATGTCAATTTCCTCTTCCCCCTCTTCTGAGGTCCCTGAGTTTTTGTCGGATTTCCAGGATGTATTTGATGAGCCCAAGTCCAGTTCCCTTCCTCCGCACAGGGACTGTGATTGTGCTATTAACTTGATTCCTGGTTGCAAGTTCTCTAAGGGCCGACTTTTCAATCTGTCTGTGCCAGAGCATGCCGCCATGCGGAGTTATGTTAAGGAGTCTTTGGAGAAGGGGCATATTCGGCCCTCTTCGTCACCATTGGGAGCGGGTTTCTTTTTTGTTGCTAAGAAGGATGGCTCCTTGAGACCCTGTATTGATTATCATCTTCTTAATAAGATCACGGTCAAATTCCAATACCCCTTGCCTTTGCTTACTGATTTGTTTGCTCAGATTAAGGGGGCTAGTTGGTTTACTAAGATTGACCTCCGAGGGGCATATAATCTTGTTCGTATTAAACAGGGTGACGAATGGAAAACTGCATTTAATACGCCCGAAGGCCATTTTGAATACCTTGTGATGCCATTTGGGCTCTCTAATGCTCCATCTGTGTTCCAGTCTTTCATGCATGATATTTTCCGCAATTATCTTGATAAATTCATGGTCGTATATTTGGATGATATTTTGATTTTTTCCGATGATTGGGAGTCTCATGTGAAGCAGGTCAGGATGGTGTTCCAGATCCTTCGTGATAATGCTTTATTTGTGAAGGGGTCTAAGTGCCTATTCGGAGTTCAGAAGGTCTCTTTTTTGGGTTTTATTTTTTCTCCCTCGTCTATAGAAATGGATCCTGTTAAGGTCCAAGCTATTCATGACTGGATCCAACCCATATCTGTGAAGGGTCTTCAAAAATGTTTGGGCTTTGCTAATTTCTATCGCCGTTTCATTGCCAACTTTTCCAGTGTGGTTAAGCCCCTTACTGATTTGACGAAGAAAGGCGCTGATATGACGAATTGGTCCTCTGGGGCTGTTGAGGCCTTTCAGGAGCTTAAACGCCGATTTACTTCTGCCCCTGTGTTGCGTCAGCCGGATGTTTCTCTTCCTTTTCAGGTTGAGGTCGACGCTTCTGAGATTGGGGCAGGGGCCGTTTTGTCTCAGAGGGAGTCTGATGGTTCTTTGATTAAACCGTGTGCTTTTTTTTCCAGAAAGTTTTCGCCTGCGGAACGCAATTATGATGTCGGCAATCGGGAGTTGTTGGCTATGAAGTGGGCATTTGAGGAGTGGCGACATTGGCTTGAGGCAGCTAAACACCGTGTTGTGGTCCTGACTGATCATAAGAATCTGATTTACCTTGAGTCGGCTGTTGTGAATTCTGTGGCCAAGCTCCCTCCCGTGGTCGTGAGTGGTACTGCGGCTGGTTCTGTCTATAAGCTTCCTTTGGTGGATGAGAGTGGTACTGCGGCTTCTGAGTTTCCTTCCTCAGGTGACGAGGTTAAGTCGTTAGGTGCTGCTCTATTTAACTCCACCTGGTGCTTTGATCCTGGCCTCCAGTCAATGTTCTAGTATTGGTCTTGCTTCCTCCTGGATCGTTCCTGTGGCCTGTCTATCCTGCATAAGCTAAGTTCTGCTTGTGTTATTTTTGTTGCTATATTTTCTGTCCAGCTTGCTATATTGGTTTTTCTTGCTTGCTGGAAGCTCTGAGACGCAGAGGGAGCACCTCCGTACCGTTAGTCGGTGCGGAGGGTCTTTTTGCCCCTCTGCGTGGTTGTTTGTAGGTTTTTGTGTTGACCGCAAAGCTATCTTTCCTATCCTCGGTCTATTCAGTAAGTCGGGCCTCACTTTGCTAAATCTATTTCATCTCTGTGTTTGTATTTCATCTTTACTCACAGTCATTATGTGTGGGGGCTGCCTTTTCCTTTGGGGAATTTCTCTGAGGCAAGGTAGGCTTATTTTTCTATCTTCAGGGCTAGTTAGTTTCTCAGGCTGTGCCGAGTTGCATAGGGAGCGTTAGGCGCAATCCACGGCTACCTCTAGTGTGGTGTGTTAGGATTAGGGATTGCGGTCAGCAGAGTTTCCACGTCTCAGAGCTCGTCCTATGTTTTTGGTAAATGTCAGGTCACTTTGTGTGCTCTGAACTTCAAGGTCCATTGTGGTTCTGAATTACCTGTTCATAACAGTACTGGAGGCCCAAAGTACTAATGCTTCTCAATAGAGGGAAAAGAGAAGTTCTGAGACCATTTTTTTTTCTTTGCACTGTGTTCTGTCTTTCTTTTCCCCTTTACATCAGGGTGGTTCAGAACACAGGTGTGGACATGGACATTCAGGGTCTGTCCTCTTTGATGGATAATCTCACTATAAGAGTACAGAACTTTCAAGATTTAGGGGTTCAGAATCCTATGTTAGAACCTAAAATTCCTATTCCTGAGTTATTTTCTGGAGATAGAGCTAAGTTTTTGAATTTTTTTTTTTTTTTTTGTTCCAATAATTTTTATTAGACCAGGTTTACATACATGTATAAATTCACATATTTGCGGTAACATTTTAGGCAATATACTTATATTAATAAACAAAATGTAGTAATCTGGCGCTCAGTGAGAAAATAGCACCTGCTCTGTGTGGGTACATTAGTATGACCCGTAACAACAAATAGATAATTCGGAACATGAAAAGGATATACAGTGGGGCAAAAAAGTATTTAGTCAGTCAGCAATAGTGCAAGTTCCACCACTTAAAAAGATGAGAGGCGTCTGTAATTTACATCATAGGTAGACCTCAACTATGGGAGACAAACTGAGAAAAAAAAATCCAGAAAATCACATTGTCTGTTTTTTTAACATTTTATTTGCATATTATGGTGGAAAATAAGTATTTGGTCAGAAACAAAATTTCATCTCAATACTTTATAATATATCCTTTGTTGGCAATGACAGAGGTCAAACGTTTTCTGTAAGTCTTCACAAGGTTGCCACACACTGTTGTTGGTCTGTTGGCCCATTCCTCCATGCAGATCTCCTCTAGAGCAGTGATGTTTTTGGCTTTTCGCTTGGCAACACGGACTTTCAACTCCCTCCAAAGGTTTTCTATAGGGTTGAGATCTGGAGACTGGCTAGGCCACTCCAGGAACTTGAAATGTTTCTTACGAAGCCACTCCTACGTTGCCCTGGCGGTGTGCTTTGGATCATTGTCATGTTAAACGACCCAGCCACGTTTCATCTTCAATGCCCTTGCTAATGGAAGCAGGTTTGCACTCAAAATCTCACGATACATGGCCCCATTCATTCTTTCATGTACCCGGATCAGTCGTCCTGGCCCCTTTGCAGAGAAACAGCCCCAAAGTATGATGTTTCCACCACCATGCTTTACAGTAGGTATGGTGTTTGATGGATGCAACTCAGTATTCTTTTTCCTCCAAACACGACAAGTTGTGTTTCTACCAAACAGTTCCAGTTTGGTTTCATCAGACCATAGGACATTCTCCCAAAACTCCTCTGGATCATCCAAATGCTCTCTAGCAAACTTCAGACGGGCCCGGACATGTACTGGCTTAAGCAGTGGGACACGTCTGACACTGCAGGATCTGAGCCCATGGTGGCGTAGTGTGTTACTTATGGTAGGCCTTGTTACATTGGTCCCAGCTCTCTGCAGTTCATTCACTAGGTCCCCCCGCGTGGTTCTGGGATTTTTGCTCACCATTCTTGTGATCATTCTGACCCCACGGGGTGGGATTTTGCGTGGAGCCCCAGATCGAGGGAGATTATCAGTGGTCTTGTATGTCTTCCATTTTCTAATTATTGCTCCCACTGTTGATTTCTTCACTCCAAGCTGGTTGGCTATTGCAGATTCAGTCTTCCCAGCCTGGTGCAGGGCTACAATTTTGTTTCTGGTGTCCTTTGACAGCTCTTTGGTCGTCACCATAGTGGAGTTTGGAGTCAGACTGTTTGAGGGTGTGCACAGGTGTCTTTTTATACTGATAACAAGTTTAAACAGGTGCCATTACTACAGGTAATGAGTGGAGGAAAGAGGAGACTCTTAAAGAAGAAGTTACAGGTCTGTGAGAGCCAGAAATCTTGATTGTTTGTTTCTGACCAAATACTTATTTTCCACCATAATATGCAAATAAAATGTTAAAAAAACAGACAATGTGATTTTCTGGATTTTTTTTTCTCAGTTTGTCTCCCATAGTTGAGGTCTACCTATGATGTAAATTACAGACGCCTCTCATCTTTTTAAGTGGTGGAACTTGCACTATTGCTGACTGACTAAATACTTTTTTGCCCCACTGTAAATCGTAGTACCTAAACAAGCTATTCGATAAAGTACTAAATTATGAAATATGTGCAGGGTTTAAGGGAATATTTCATTCCAACGTGCCCATTTCCTGTCGAACCTCCTCAGATTGCCAGTGACTCTAGCAAACTTGCCCTCGTAGGACCTATGGAGCATAAGGGTATCTATGATATTTTGTAGAGTTGGAACTTCTTCTGATTTCCATTTAGAGGCCAACAGATTTTTAGTGACAAGGAAAAGGTGGATGACTAACGGCCTGAGACTAAATTGGATCTTAGAGATCTCTAATGAAAGAAGAGTCAGTTGGGGAGAGTACGAGATCTTTTCCAATAATCTTAGAAACCAAGTCTCCAACCTTTTTCCATAGGGGAGTGATTTTTGGGCAACTCCAGAACACATGAAGCAAATGACCCACCTGACCGCAACTCCTCCAGCAATTTGGAGATTGTTTTGCGTCAATGTGGTGGACTCTATCTGGTGTGAAGTACCATCTGGTCATGGTTTTGAAGAACGATTCTTTTAGAGGCATGGAGATTGTTGCTTCATATGCGTTGGAGATTGCTTCTTCCCACTCCTCTACTTGAAAATTTATGTGGAGATCTTTCTCCCATCTAATCATAGAGGGTTTTTTTTCCATGTCAGTGTCTTTGTTGAAGCAATCATAAATATATTTGTGGCTCCAGAAAATAGGATGCCCTATGTTGGAGAGCAAATTTATTGCTGCAGTGGAAAAGTATGGATTCTTCTCCAGAAATGAATGTGTAAACTCCTTGATAATTTGGAATTCTGTGAAGGAAATTGGAGGGACTTTAAATTTGGTTTTTAATGAGGAAAAGGAAACAAAGTTCTCCCCGTCGTGAATGTCTTTGAGGAATTTAATTCCTGAGTCAAACCAAATGGGGCTAATTGATTGGTTGAAAAATAATGCTATAAGTTTAATTGGCATATTGGCTAAGGCGAGGATTCTTTGGGGGCCTCTTTTTGGTTTTGAAAATCTATCCCAGGCCGAACATGTTGCAGAGAGAACTGGGTGTGTTACGAATTGAAATCTTTTAATGTTCATGATTTTATCGAGGATGATATCTTTTGGTGATCTGTCTGAGTTTAACGATGTCTCCAGGTCCACCCAAATAGGTACCTCCCCCTCTGACCACCATTGGACCGATTGCCTTATAAGAGTAGCATTATAGTATGCCGTAATGTTAGGGATGCTAAGGCCTCCTCTAGATTTATTTTTAAGAAGAGTTTTGCTAGCAACTCTTGCTTTTTTATCCCCCCAGATAAAACGATAGAAACTTTGTTGTATTGAGTTGAGATGGTTTTGAGGGACTAAGATAGGAAGTGACCTTAATATGAAGGCTATTTTGGGGAGTATAAATGTTTTAACAACAAGGACCCTTCCCCACCAGGACAGGTCCTTTCCACCGTGGAAGTTGAATTCCATTGATAATTTGTTGATGATTGCCTCCAGATTGACAGGAACCAGTGAGTCCAGCCTCCTAGTGATGATTATTCCCAGATATGAAAAGCTCTTTTCCGCCCATTCCCAAGAAGATAGTTTTTTGATTTCATTGATTTCGAATCTGTTTAGGTTAAATGGCATAATATGGGATTTTTTCACGTTGATCTTAAAATAAGAAATTTTTGAAAATGAATCGAGGATTTCATTTAATCTGGAGATGGATTTTACTGGGTTTGAAAGAGAGAGGATGATATCATCTGCGAATAGACCTATTTTGCAGGTAACGTTTGAAAATTCAATGCCTGATATTTTTACATCGTCCCTAATCATTTGAGCCAATGGCTCCATGGCCAGAGCAAATAAGAGGGGAGATAGGGGGCACCCTTGTCTCGTGCCATTTGAGATAGTGAATGAAGGGGACAGGTGATTGTTGGCGTAAATCTTTGCGGATGGGTTTGAGTATAGAGCTAGAATTCCTGACAGACACTGGGGGTTGAAACCGAATTTCTCCAAAACCAGCTTGAGGTATTCCCAGTTGAGGCGATCAAAAGCCTTTTCTGCGTCGAGTGATATTAATACTGATGGGACTCTCCCTGAATGTATTTTTGTAATTATACTGATGAGTTTTCTTGTGCCATCGGTGGCCTGTCTGGACATGACAAATCCTATTTGGTCCCTATTAATTACTCTCGGAAGGATGTTGTTAAGTCTATTTGCAAGAATTTTGGAGTAAATCTTGATATCGGTATTAATTAAGGAGATTGGCCTATAGTTTGCTATATTACTTAGGTCTCCTTTTGGCTTGGGGATAACAACAATCGTTGCCTCCAACATTTCCTTGGGGAATGAACCCTCTATAAATGCCTTATTAAATATGCTAGAGAGGTGGGGGGTTAGTATTTCGCCAAAGGTTTTGAAATAGTCGTTTGTAAAACCGTCGGGGCCAGGGGCTTTATTTGGTTTCAAATTTGTGATAGTGTTTAGGATCTCTTCTTGTGAGAATGGTGCCATAAGGGATAAAAGGTCTTCTTGTGATAGTTTAGGGAGATTAAGAGAGGTGAAGAAGGCCTCAGGATCTATTCTAGTCGGTGCTGACGAAGTTTCATTTTTTTTAATATTGTATAGGGAGGAATAAAATTTGCCAAATTCTTCCACTATTTTTTGTGGGAGTGAAAGGAATTTATTTTTTGAGGATAGAATTTTGTCTATTCTATTGCTGACTCTTTCTTTTAAGTTTATTCATCATAAAGCTCAATGGTTTGTTGAGAAAGGCGTAATTTTTGAATCTATCAGATTTGATGACATTGTCATAATGGGAAAGAATCTCTACTTTAAGTGCCTGTCTTAATTCTATCAGTTCTGACTGAATTTTGGTGGATGGGGGAGATTTTTTTAGTTGAAAATCCTCTTTCATTTTTATTAGGTTCTGGATTTCTTTGATTTTGGCTTCGTTTATTTTTTTGTCTCTGGAGGAAATTTGCATAAGGGTCCCTCTAAGGACTGCCTTATGGGCATTCCACAGAGAGAAGGGATTGATGTTGTCAATGTTGTTGTCAGTAAAGAAATTTTTTATGTCAGATTTAATTTTGTTTTGGTGGATTGGGTTGGACAAAATTGAAGATTTACATTTCCATAGAAACTGGCTCCTGGTCCCTGCAATAGAAACAATCTCACATGTGACTGGGGAGTGGTCCGAAACCGTCCTGGGGAGAATGGCCGCATTGCTGAATCTGGAAATAGAGAAGACATCAGATAGGATTAGGTCAATTCTCGAGGCCGACTGGTGGAAAGCAGAGAAATGAGTGTATTCCACTGAGGACAAATTAAGGCACCTGAAGACATCAAAAACCTCATTGTCAGACAGCCATTTGTTAAGTGTGGGGGCTTTGTGTCTGTTTTTGGCAGAGGAATCTAAGTGCCCATCTGGGACAATATTGAAATCGCCCAGAATGAGCAGGACCCCTTTTTTAATCAAATCAATTTTTTTTTTACTAATCTGCTCAAGAATCTTAAATGGTTTTTGTTTGGAACATACACATTTACTATGGTAAAAACCTGGTTGTTTATCTTGCAAGATAGAATATGGTAATGTCCCTCTGGGTCTTTGGTTTCTTGAAGTAATTCAAATGAGACCCCACTTCCAATCATGGTCAGGACTCCTGCCTTTTTCCTTATGTTAGATGACTCAAAAACATGAGGAAAGTTGTTCATAGCAAAACAAGGGTGATCATTTTTTTTGAACTTTGTCTCTTGATGGCATATCACCTCCTGATGAATTTTTTTAAGCTCTTTTTTTATGGTGAACCTTTTTTGAGGACTATTGAGTCCTCTAACGTTGTATGTCACGCATTTAATACTCATATTTATGGTCAATCGGAGGAGGAAATAACAGAAAATGTCACGGATCTAAATTATATGTTTGGTGTGAGTCGGGGTAACTAGGAATGATGAGGAGGGAAGAAAATAGTTTTTTCCCTTTTGTTTATGGTAAAGGTACTACTTATATAAGAAGAGAAACAATTGACCGAACACCAAGATTCGGTGTAACAATGTAACACAAAAAGAAAAGTTTATAACCGAACAGAAAATACTACCAATTATAAGGTCCTCGGTAGTGGCCTTATACAAAGGCACTCTCCTTTTTCCTGAGGGGGGAAAGTTCGTGTGGAGAGCTCCGGACTTGAAATCCTCTGGTAGATTGAAGAAATTCCTGAAAGGCTTAAACTTGGAGAAAGATTCATATATATATAACATTTAGTGAAAACAATAATGCAGCGTTATTAATATATTAAGGCTTGAGGCCTAAACAGATAGAACTAAGACCTGCACAGATACATTGTTGATCAGGTCTTCCCCTTGCTGGATAGTGGGGGGGAATGTCCCTGGCGGGGGGGGGGGGGGGTCACGCAATGAGGACAAGAAATCTTGTCCCTCTTCTTTGGAGAAAATCGGGATAGTTCTATCTCTATAATGGACCAGAAGCTTCAGGGGGAAACCCCATTTGTATTGGATTTCACGATCTCTGAGGGCTGAGGTGATCAATTTGAAGTCTTTCCTTCCCTAAATGGTTTCTTTAGATAAATCTGCAAACAATTTGAGATTTGAATAGGGGTCTGGGAATTTTTTGTTTTCTCTCATGTAGTTTAGAATTAGTTCTTTCACATGGAAAAAGTGAATACGTAAAATAGTATCCCTTGGGGAATCTTGGGGGATGCTGGGGGGCTTAGGTAGTCGATGTATTCTATCGATCGTGAGGTCTAGGTCACTAAGGGAGGGGATTACTTTTTTGAAGAGTGCTTTTGTGTAACCCATCAATTTGTTGTTTGTAACACTTTCAGGAATGCCTCTAATCTTGAGGTTGTTCCTCCTATTGCGGTCTTCGATATCTGCCATTTTGAGTTTAAGTCTTTTTAGTTCTTGGCTAATATCTTGGTTTTCTGCGGCTAGATTTTTGGTAGATTTTTCAACTTTAGTCAATCTAACCTCCTGGATTTCTATTTTATTATTTATCTTGTCTATGGCTTTTTGGAATTCTGTTGTGTGTTTTTCAAAGTTGGATGTTATGGTTTCTTTTATTTCGTCTTTTAGATTGAAAGTTAAATTTCGTAAGAAAGATTCCATATTTTTTTGCATTTGTTCCAATGAATCTGGGGGTCTACTTTTGTCAGATGGCGGGGAGGGAATATCAGTTTTGGGACGGGATTTAGAAGGGCCTAAATTGGTAGAACCATCATCGTACTCTGCGTCCGACGTGTCTGGGGAAGTAAAGCATTTGTTCCCCCATGTACCTGGGCCTTTTCTTTTGTTTGAAATGGATAGATCCATATCATCATAGAGACGGGAAGTGTCCGGGATGTCCTCAAACTCCAGGCTCTTTTTAGGATTATTTGAGGAGACAGATCTGGGGGGAATACCTTTTCTGGAGATAGAGCTAAGTTTTTAAATGTTAAAAATAATTGTAAATTATTTCTGCCTTTGAAACCCCGCTCCTCTGGTGACCCAGTTCAACAAGTTAAAATCATTATTTCTTTATTACGTGGCGACCCTCAAGACTGGGCATTTTCCCTTGAGCCAGGAGATCCTGCATTATGTAATATTGATGCGTTTTTTCTGGCGCTCGGATTGCTGTACGACGAACCTAATTCAGTGGATCAGGCAGAGAAAAATTTGCTGGCTCTGTGTCAGGGTCAGGATGAGATAGAGATTTATTGTCAGAAGTTTAGAAAGTATTCCGTGCTCACTCAATGGAGTGAATGTGCGCTGGCAGCTATTTTCAGAAAGGGTCTCTCTGAAGCCCTTAAGGATGTCATGGTGGGATTTCCTATGCCTGCTGGTCTGAATGAGTCTATGTCTTTGGCCATTCAGATCGGTCGACGCTTGCGTGAGCGTAAATCTGTGCACCATTTGGCGGTATTATCTGAGCATAAACCTGAGCCTATGCAGTGCGATAGGACTTTGACCAGAGTTGAAAGGCAAGAACACAGACGTCAGAATGGGCTGTGTTTCTACTGTGGTGATTCCACTCATGCTATCTCCGATTGTCCTAAGCGCACTAAGCGGTTCGCTAGGTCCGCCATCATTAGTACGGTACAGTCAAAATTTCTTTTGTCCGTTACTTTGATCTGCTCTTTGTCTTCCTATTCTGTCATGGCATTTGTGGATTCAGGCGCTGCCCTGAATTTGATGGACTTGGAGTTTGCTAGGCGCTGTGGGTTTGTCTTGGAGCCCTTGCAGTGTCTTATTCCATTGAGAGGAATTGATGCTACGCCTTTGGCCAAGAATAAGCCTCAGTATTGGACCCAGCTGACCATGTGCATGGCTCCTGCGCACCAGGAGGATATTCACTTTCTGGTGTTGCATAATCTGCATGATGTGGTCGTGTTGGGGTTGCCATGGCTACAAGTCCATAACCCAGTATTAGACTGGAAATCAATGTCTGTGTCCAGCTGGGGTTGTCAGGGGGTACATGGTGATGAATTTCCATTTCTGTCTATCTCATCATCCACCCCTTCTGAGGTCCCAAAGTTCTTGTCTGATTACCGGGATGTATTCGATGAGCCCAAGTCCAATGCCCTACCTCCGCATAGGGATTGTGATTGTGCTATCGATTTGATTCCTGGTAGTAAGTTTCCTAAGGGTCGACTGTTTAATTTATCTGTACCTGAGCACGCCGCTATGCGGAGTTACGTGAAGGAGTCTTTGGAGAAGGGTCATATTCGCCCATCATCGTCGCCATTGGGAGCGGGGTTCTTTTTTGTGGCCAAGAAGGATGGTTCGCTGAGACCTTGTATTGATTACCGCCTTCTAAATAAAATTACGGTCAAATTTCAGTACCCCTTGCCGCTGCTGTCTGATTTGTTTGCTCGGATTAAGGGGGCTAGTTGGTTCACCAAGATAGATCTTCGTGGTGCGTATAATCTTGTGCGTATTAAACGGGGTGATGAATGGAAAACAGCATTTAATCCGCCCGAAGGCCATTTTGAGTACCTGGTTATGCCATTCGGGCTTTCTAATGCTCCATCAGTGTTTCAGTCCTTTATGCATGACATCTTCCGAGAGTACCTGGATAAATTCCTGATTGTATACTTGGATGATATTTTGGTCTTCTCGGATGATTGGGAGTCTCATGTGAAGCAGGTCAGAATGGTGTTCCAGGTCCTGCGTGCTAATTCTTTGTTTGCGAAGGGGTCAAAGTGTCTCTTTGGTGTTCAGAAGGTTTCATTTTTGGGGTTCATTTTTTCTCCTTCTACTATCGAGATGGACCCTGTTAAAGTTCAGACCATTTTTGATTGGACTCAGCCAACATCCCTGAAGAGTCTGCAGAAGTTTCTGGGCTTTGCTAATTTTTATCGTCGCTTCATCAATAATTTTTCTAGTATTGCTAAACCGTTGACTGATTTAACCAAGAAGGGTGCTGATGTGGTCAATTGGTCTTCTGCTGCTGTGGAAGCTTTTCAGGAGTTGAAGCGTCGTTTTTCTTCTGCCCCTGTGTTGTGCCAACCAGATGTTTCGGTTCCGTTCCAGGTCGAGGTTGATGCTTTTGAAATTGGAGCAGGGGCTGTTTTGTTGCAGAGAAGTTCTGATTGCTCGGTGATGAAACCATGCGCCTTCTTTTCCAGGAAATTTTCGCCTGCTGAGCGAAATTATGATGTTGGCAATCGAGAGTTGCTAGCAATGAAGTGGGCATTCGAGGAGTGGCGTCATTGGCTTGAAGGAGCTAAGCATCGCGTGGTGGTCTTGACTGATCACAAAAACTTGACTTATCTCGAGTCTGCCAAACGGTTGAATCCTAGACAGGCTCGTTGGTCGCTGTTTTTCTCCCATTTTGACTTTGTGGTTTCGTACCTTCCGGGCTCTAAAAATGTGAAGGCGGATGCCCTGTCTAGGAGTTTTGTGCCCGATTCTCCGGATTTGTCTGAGCCGGCGGGTATTCTCAAAGAGGGGGTAATTTTGTCTGCCATCTCCCCTGATTTGCGGCGGGTGCTGCAAAAATTTCAGGCTAATAGACCTGACCGTTGCCCAGCGGAGAAACTGTTTGTCCCTGATAGGTGGACGAATAAAGTTATCCCTGAGGTTCATTGTTCGGTGTTGGCTGGTCATCTTGGAATCTTTGGTACCAGAGATTTGGTGGCTAGATCCTTTTGGTGGCCGTCTCTGTCGCGGGATGTGCGTTCTTTTGTGCAGTCCTGTGGGATTTGTGCTCGGGCTAAGCCCTGCTGTTCTCGTGCCAGTGGGTTGCTTTTGCCCTTGCCGGTCCCGAAGAGGCCTTGGACACATATCTCTATGGATTTTATTTCGGATCTCCCCGTCTCTCAAAGAATGTCGGTCATTTGGGTGGTTTGTGATCGCTTCTCTAAGATGGTCCATTTGGTGCCTTTGTCTAAATTGCCTTCCTCCTCTGATTTGGTGCCATTGTTTTTTCAGCATGTGGTTCATTTACATGGCATTCCAGAGAACATCGTTTCTGACAGAGGTTCCCAGTTTGTTTCGAGGTTTTGGCAAGCCTTTTGTGCTAGGATGGGCATTGGTTTGTCTTTTTCCTCGGCTTTCCATCCTCAGACAAATGGCCAGACTGAACGAACCAATCAGACCTTGGAAACATATCTGAGATGTTTTTTCTGCTGATCAGGATGATTGCCTTTGGCTGAGTTCGCCCTTAATAATCGGGCCAGCTTGGCTACTTTGGTTTCGCCGTTTTTCTGCAATTCTGGATTCCACCCTCGTTTCTCTTCAGGGCAGGTTGAGTCTTCGGACTGTCCTGGTATGGATACTGTGGTGGATAGGTTGCAGCAGATTTGGACTCATGTAGTGGACAATTTGACTTTGTCCCAGGAGAAGGCTCAACGTTTCGCTAACCGCAGGCGCTGTGTGGGTCCCCGACTTTGTGTTGGGGATTTGGTTTGGTTGTCATCTCGTTATATTCCTATGAAGGTTTCCTCTCCTAAATTTAAGCCTCGTTTCATTGGTCCATATAGGATTTCTGAGGTTCTTAATCCTGTGTCTTTTCGTTTGACTCTTCCGGCTTCTTTTTCCATCCATAACGTGTTCCATAGGTCATTGTTGCGGAGATATGTGGCACCTGTGGTTCCATCTATTGATCCTCCTGCTCCGGTTTTGGTTGAAGGGGAATTGGAGTATATTGTGGAGAAGATTTTGGATTCTCGTGTTTCGAGACGGAAACTCCAGTATCTGGTTAAGTGGAAAGGTTATGGTCAGGAAGATAATTCCTGGGTCTTTGCCTCTGATGTCCATGCTGCCGATCTGGTTCGTGCCTTTCATGTGGCTCATCCTGGTCGGCCTGGGGGCTCTGGTGAGGGTTCGGTGACCCCTCCTCAAGGGGGGGGGACTGTTGTGAATTCTGTGGCCAAGCTCCCTCCTGTGGTCGTGAGTGGTACTGCGGCTGGTTCTGTCTATAAGCTTCCTTTGGTGGATGAGAGTGGTACTGCGGCTTCTGAGTTTCCTTCCTCAGGTGATGAGGTTAAGTCTTTAGGTGCTGCTCTATTTAACTCCACCTGGTGCTTTGATCCTGGTCTCCAGTCAATGTTCTAGTATTGGTCTTGCTTCCTCCTGGGTCGTTCCTGTGGCCTGTCTATCCTGCATAAGCTAAGTTCTGCTTGTGTTATTTTTGTTGCTATATTTTCTGTCCAGCTTGCTATATTGGTTTTTCTTGCTCGCTGGAAGCTCTGAGACGCAGAGGGAGCACCTCCGTACCGTTAGTCGGTGCGGAGGGTCTTTTTGCCCCTCTGCGTGGTTGTTTGTAGGTTTTTGTGTTGACCGCAAAGCTATCTTTCCTATCCTCGGTCTATTCAGTAAGTCGGGCCTCACTTTGCTAAATCTATTTCATCTCTGTGTTTGTATTTCATCTTTACTCACAGTCATTATATGTGGGGGCTGCCTTTTCCTTTGGGGAATTTCTCTGAGGCAAGGTAGGCTTATTTTTCTATCTTCAGGGCTAGTTAGTTTCTCAGGCTGTGCCGAGTTGCATAGGGAGCGTTAGGCGCAATCCACGGCTACCTCTAGTGTGGTGTGATAGGATTAGGGATTGCGGTCATCAGAGTTTCCACGTCTCAGAGCTCGTCCTATGTTTTTGGTAAATGTCAGGTCACTTTGTGTGCTCTGAACTTCAAGGTCCATTGTGGTTCTGAATTACCTGTTCATAACAGTCGGCCAAGCGGCTGAATCCTAGACAGGCTCGATGGTCCCTGTTTTTCTCCCGTTTTGATTTTGTGGTCTCGTATCTTCCGGGATCTAAGAATGTTAAGGCTGATGCCCTCTCTAGGAGTTTTTCGCCTGATTCTCCTTGAGTCCTTGAGCCGGTTGGCATTCTTAAGGAGGGGGTGATTCTTTCTGCTATCTCCCCTGATTTGCGGCGGGTGCTTCAGGAATTTCAGGCTGATAGGCCTGACCGCTGTCCAGTGGGGAAGCTGTTTGTTCCTGATAGATGGACAAGTAAGGTAATTTCTGAGGTGCATTGTTCAGTGTTGGCTGGTCATCCTGGGATTTTTGGTACCAGAGATTTGGTTGCTAGGTCCTTTTGGTGGCCTTCCTTGTCGCGCGATGTGCGTGCTTTTGTGCAGTCCTGTGGGACTTGCGCCCGGGCCAAGCCTTGCTGTTCCCACGCTAGTGGGTTGCTTTTGCCTTTGCCGGTCCCTGAGAGGCCCTGGACGCATATTTCCATGGATTTTATTTCGGATCTTCCTGTTTCCCAGAAGATGTCTGTTATCTGGGTTGTTTGTGACCGGTTCTCTAAAATGGTCCATCTGGTACCGTTGCCTAAGTTGCCTTCCTCCTCAGATCTGGTTCCATTATTTTTTCAGCATGTGGTTCGTTTGCATGGCATTCCAGAGATATTCTGTGTCTGACAGAGGTTCTCAGTTTGTCTCTAGATTTTGGCGGGCCTTTTGTGCTAGGATGGGCATCGATTTGTCTTTTTCTTCGGCGTTTCATCCTCAGACTAATGGCCAAACTGAGCGAACTAATCAGACCTTGGAGACCTATTTGAGATGCTTTGTGTCTGCTGATCAGGATGATTGGGTGTCTTTCTTGCCGTTGGCCGAGCTTGCCCTTAATAATCAGGCTGGTTCGGCTACTTTGGTTTCACCTTTCTTTTGTAATTTTGGTTTTCATCCTCGTTTTTCTTCTGGGCAGGTTGAGCCTTCTGATTGTCCTGGTGTTGATTCTGTGGTGGACAGGCTGCAGCAGATTTGGACTCATGTGGTGGCAATTTGACGTTGTCTCAGGAAAGGGCTCAACGTTTTGCTAACCGCCATCGGTGTGTTGGTCCCCGGCTTCGTGTGGGGGATTTGGTTTGGTTGTCTTCTCGTCATGTTCCTATGAAGGTTTCTTCTCCTAAGTTTAAGCCTCGGTTTATTGGTCCTTATAAAATTTCTGAAATTATTAATCCGGTGTCTTTTCGTTTGGCTCTTCCATCCTCTTTTGCCATCCATAATGTTTTCCATAGATCTTTGTTGCAGAGATATGTGGTGCCCGTTGTTCCCTCGGATGACCCTCCTGCCCCGGTGTTGGTTGAGGGAGAGTTGGAATATGAGGTTGAGAAGATTTTGGATTCTCGTTTTTCGAGGCGGAGGCTTCAGTATCTTGTCAAGTGGAAGGGTTATGGCCAGGAGGATAATTCTTGGGTTGTTGCCTCCGATGTCCATGCCACCAATTTGGTTCGTGCTTTTCACTTGGCTCATCCTGATCGGCCTGGGGGCTCTGGTGAGGGTTCGGTGACCCCTCCTCAAGGGGGGAGTACTGTTGTGAATTCCGCTCTTGGGCTCCCTCCGGTGGTTGTAAGTGGCACTTTTGTGAGTTCTGCTCTTGGGCTCCCTCTTGTGGTTTCTAGTGGTATGGCTGCTCCTTGCAGTTAGCTGTCTTCAGCTGCTTCCACTGATCGTCTTTTCTGCTCGGCTATTTATGCCTGCCTCTGTCGTTCAGCCAGTGCCACTTGTATATGGTTCCTGGTTGGATTCACATCTCTTTGGAGTTCCCTGTTATCCTGACCAGTTCAGCAAAGCTAAGTTTTTGCTTGCTCTTTTCTGTCCATAGATTGTGGACTTATTCATTCTGTGCTTTCTATGTTTGTCCAGCTTATCAGTGTGAATTAATTCTGTCTTGCCGGAAGCTCTGGGAGGCAGATTTGCCCTCCACACCTTTAGTCAGGTGTGGAGATTTTTTGTAAACTCTGCGTGGATTTTTGTAGCGTTTTACACTGACCGCACAGTATTCCATCCTGTGCTATCTATTTAGCTAGACTGGCCTCCTGTGCTCATCCTGGTTTCATTCTGTGTATGTCTTTTCCCTCTCCACTCACAGTCATTATTTGTGGGGGGCTAATCTATCCTTTGGGGATTTTCTCTGAGGCAAGATAGCTTTCCTGCTTCTTTCTTTAGGGGTAGTTAGCTCTTAGGCTGTGACGAGATGCCTAGGGAGAGTTAGGAGCATTCCACAGCTACTTCTAGTGTTGTGTTTAGCTTAGGGACTGCGGTCAGTACAGTTACCACTTCCTTCAGAGCTCGTTCCATGTTGCTCCTAGACCACCGTATCATAACACATATACCTGAAAAAACTTTGTACTGCGACCATGCTGCATGATAAAGTGTTTAGATGTTGCTGATGCACTGCGAGTTGAATTTCCCGTGTTTCCTATGTCATACAGTTGTTCAGTAATACGGACCTTCAGCTTCCGCGAGGTACATCCAATATAGGAAAGCTGACATGCAGTACAATCAATTTTGTACACTACAAAGGTAGTAATGCAATTAATATATTGTTTTATATTGAATGTTTTTGACCTATCTGAATTATTAAACGTTTTGTTAATAAGGGCATGAGGGCAGGTTTTACAATGATTAGAACCACATTTGTAAAAACCATTGTAATGTAGCCAAGTATCATTTCTTTTCGTATTGATATGATACATACTAGGAGAAATTCTGTGTCCAATAGTAGAAGCTCTTCTGGACACTGTATTGACACCTTTATCAAGAATTTTAGCCAATTGTCAATGCAAAATTGACTGGAATTGAGATGGGACGCCATGTTGCGTTTGGAGAGCCTCTGATGTGCCTAAACATTGAAACCCCCACAAGTGACATGATTTTGGAAAGTAGACCCCATAAAGAACTTATCTAGATGTGTGGTGAGCACTTTGACCCACCAAGTGCTTCACAGAAGTTTATAATGCAGAGCCGTAAAAATAAAAAATCATTTTTTTTCACAAAAATGATTTTTTCGCCCCCAATTTTTTATTTTCCCAAGGGTAAGAGAAGAAATTGGATGCCAAAAGTTGTTGTGCAATTTGTCCTGAGTACGCTGATACCCCATATGTGGGGGTAAACCACTGTTTGGGTGCAAACAGTGACCCCATATTGGAAATTAGACCCCCAAAGGAACTTATCTAGATGTGTTGTGAGAACTTTGAACCCCCAAGTGTTTCACTACAGTATATAACGCAGAGCCGTGAAAATAAAAAATATTTTTTTCCCCACAAAAATGTATTTTTAGCCCCTAAATTTTTATATTCACAAGGGTAACAAGAGAAATTGGACCCCAAAAATTTGTCCAAATTGTCCTGAGTACGCTGATACCCCATATGTTAGGGTAAATCCCTGTTTGGGCGCATGGGAGAGCTCGGAAGGGAAGGAGCACTGTTTTACTTTTTCAACGCAGAATTGGCTGGAATTGAGATCGGACACCATGTAACGTTTGGAGAGCCCTTGATGTGCCTAAACAGTAGAAGCCCCCAATTCTAACTGAAACCCTAACCCAAACACACACCTAACCCTAATCCCAACTCCTCCCACAACCCTAACCATACCCCTAACACGAACATGCCCCTAACCCTAACCGCAACCACACCCCTAAACCAAATTCCAACCCTAACCACACCCCTAACTCCAACACACCCCTAGCCCTAACTTTAGCCCCAACCCAAAGCCTTAAGTTTAGCCCCAACCCTAACCCCAACTTTAGCCCCAACCCTAACTGCAGCACTAACTCCAACCCTAGCCCTAACCCTAGCCCCAACCCTAACCCTAGCCCTAACCCTAGCCCCAACCCTAGCCCCAACCCTAACCCTAGCCCCAACCCTAGCCCCAACCCTAACTCTAGCCCCAAACCTAACTCTAGCCCTAACCCTAGCCCCAACCCAAACCCTAGCCCTAACCCTATCCCCAACCTTAACCCTAGCCCCAACCCTAATCCTAACCCTTATGGGAAAGTGGAAATAAATACATTCTTTTATTTTATTATTTTTCCCTAACTAAGGGGGTCATGAAGGGGGGTATGATTTACTATTTATAGAGGGTTTTTTTTAGTGGATTTTTGTGTTTGGCTGTCACACTAAAAGACGCTTCTTATTGCAAAAAATAGTTTTCGAATCTCCACATTTTGAGAGCTATAATTTTTCAATATTTCAGTCTACAGAGTCATGTGAGGTCTTTTTTTTTGCGGCACGAGTTGACATTTTTATTGGTACCATTTTCGGGCATGTGACGTTTTTGATCGCTTTTTATTCTGATTTTTGTGAGAAAGAATGACCAAAAACCAGCTATTCATTAATTTCTTTTTTTTTTTTTTTTTGAGGGGGGGGGGGGGCGTTTATATCATTCCACGTTTGGTAAAATTGATAAAGCAGCTTTATTCTTCGGGTCAGTATGATTACAGCGATACCTCATTTACAGTTAGGGCCAGAAATATTTGGACAGTGACACAAGTTTTGTTATTTTAGCTGTTTACAAAAACATGTTGAGAAATACAATTATATATATAATATGTGCTGAAAGTGCACACTCCCAGCTGCAATATGATAGTTTCCACATCCAAATCGGAGAAAGGGTTTAGGAATCATAGCTCTGTAATGCATAGCGTCCTCTTTTTCAAGGGACCAAAAGTAATTGGACAATGGACTCTAAGGGCTGCAATTAACTCTGAAGGCGTCTCCCTCGTTAACCTGTAATCAATGAAGTAGTTAAAAGGTCAGGGGTGGATTCCAGGTGTGTGGTTTTGCATTTGGAAGCTGTTGCTGTGAGCAGACAACATGCGGTCAAAGGAACTCTCAATTGAGGTGAAGCAGAACATCCTGAGGCTGAAAAAAAAGAAAAAATCCATCAGAGAGATAGCAGACATGCTTGGAGTAGCAAAATCAACAGTTGGGTACATTCTGAGAAAAAAGGAATTGACTGGTGAGCTTGGGAACTCAAAAAGGCCTGGGCGTCCACGGATGACAACAGTGGTGGATGATCGCCGCATACTTAATTGGGGGAAGAAGAACCCGTTCACAACATCAACTGAAGTCCAGAACACTCTCAGTGAAGTAGGTGTATCTGTCTCTAAGTCAACAGTAAAGAGAAGACTCCATGACAGTAAATACAAAGGGTTCACATCTAGATGCAAACCATTCATCAATACCAAAAATAGACAGGCCAGAGTTAAATTTGCAGAAAAACACCTCAAGAAGCCAGCTCAGTTCTGGAAAAGTATTCTATGGACAGATGAGACAAAGATAAACCTGTACCAGAATGATGGGAAGAAAAAAGTTTGGAGAAGAAAGGGAACGGCACATGATCCAAGGCACACCACATCCTCTGTAAAACATGGTGGAGGCAACGTGATGGCATGGGCATGCATGGCTTTCAATGGCACTGGGTCACTTGTGTTTATTGATGACATAAGAGCAGACAAGAGTAGCCGGATGAATTCTGAAGTGTACCGGGATATACTTTCAGCCCAGATTCAGCCAAATGCTGCAAAGTTGATTGGACGGCGCTTCATAGTACAGATGGACAATGACCCCAAGCATACATCCAAAGCTACCCAGGAGTTCATGAGTGCCAAAAAGTGGAACATTCTGCAATGGCCAAGTCAATCTCCAGATCTAAACCCAATTGAGCATGCATTTCACTTGCTCAAATCCAGACTTAAGACGGAAAGACCCACAAACAAGCAAGACCTGAAGGCTGCGGCTGTAAAGGCCTGGCAAAGCATTAAGAAGGAGGAAACCCAGCGTTTGGTGATGTCCATGGGTTCCAGACTTAAGGCAGTGATTGCCTCCAAAGGATTTGCAACAAAATATTGAAAATAAAAATATTTTGTTTGGGTTATGTTTATTTGTCCAATTACTTTTGACCTCCTAAAATGTGGAGTGTTTGTAAAGAAATGTGTACAATTCCTACATTTTCTATCAGATATTTTTGTTCAACCCTTCAAATTAAACGTTACAATCTGCACTTGAATTCTGTTGTAGAGGTTTCATTTCAAACCCAATGTGGTGGCATGCAGAGCCCAACTCGCGAAAATTGTGTCACTGTCCAAATATTTCTGGCCCTAACTGTATATCCTTTTTTATGTTTTGGGGCATTTATACTATAAAAGCTATTTTATAGAAAAAAATAATTATTTTTGCATCGCTTTATTCTGAGGACTATAACTTTTTTATTTTTTCGCTGATGGTGCTGTATGGCAGCTCATTTTTTGCAGGACAAGATGATGTTTTCAGCAGTACCATGGTTATTTATATTCATATTTTTGATCGCGTGTTATTCCATTTTTTGTTCGGCGGTATGATAATAAAGCGTTGTTTTTTGCCTCTTTTTTTTTTACGGTGATTACTGAAGGGGTTAACTAGGGGGGCAGTTTTATAGGTCGGGTCGTTATGAAGCGGCGATACTAAATATGTGTACTTTTATTGTTTTTTTTAAGATAAAGAAATATATTTATGGGAACAATATATATTTTTTTTCTTTATTTAGGATTTTTTTTTTTTACATGTGGAAATAATTTTTTTTTACTTTATAACATTGCCCCAGGGGGGAGGCATCATGTTATAGAGTCAGATCGCTTTTCTGACACTTTGCAGTGCACTGTCCCAGATCAGCGATCTGACAGGCACTGCAGGGATGCTTGCTAGCGCTTACTCTGGGCTGGCGCTTGCAAGCCACCTCCCTGCAGGACCCGGAAGGAGCCCTGTGGCCATATTGGATCCAGGGCCTGCAGGGAGGAGGAGGTAGGAGACCCTCGGATCAACACGATCACATCGCGTTGCTCTGATGGTCTCAGGGAAGCACACAGAGAGCCCCTATGTTTCCCTATTCCACCGGAACTGCGATCATCTTTGATTGCAGTGTGCCGGGGGTTAATGTGCCAGGAGCGGACCGTGACCGCTCCTGGCACATAGTGCCAGATGTCAGCTGCGACAGTCAGCTGACACCCGGTCGCGATCGGCTGTGCACCCCCCCCCATGAGCGCGGCCGATCGCATATGATGTACTATCCCGTCACTGGGAAAAAAGTCCCAGGTCACCTCGACGGGATAGTACATCATATGGGATTAAGGGGTTAATAACTACTGGAGCTATGAGTTGGCAAAAAAATAAAGTGTGCGGCGAAGTGTTTTATTCAGCACACAGTGTGTGTTGCCGGCGGAGAAATACACAATTAACCAAACATTATTGGGGGCAAAAAAACATTATTATTTATTTTTTAACAAAAAAATGTTTTAACTGCGCCTGCTTGGGGTAGAGTGACGGAACTGGGGTGTGTGTAGCTGTGAGGCCTGGCTAAGTGTGGATGACGCAGGCGTGGCAGGAGAAGGGGCAATTAAAGTAGTGGGGTCTGGGAGTTCGGGTATGGGGCTTGACACATGAGAGGCCTGAGACATACTGGAAGGGTGAGACAAACCTGACATTACAGACACATTGGGAGGTGAGGGGGTGAGGAAAATAGATAGTATGCTGTTTTTATTTTTTTTTACTTTTTGGGATCTATGTGTTCTGGGGAGCCTTGGTGGGTTCATTTGTTGCTGCCTGGTTGTGGTGGGCAACCTGTCAGGGTCTGGCTGCTGCATTGTGCTCGTAGAGCGGGCATCCATGCCAGAGTCCATTGTGCTCGTAGAGCGGAAATCCATGCCAGAGTCCATTGTGCTCATAGAGCGGAATGCCATGCCAGAGTCCATTGTGCTCGTAGAGCGGGCAGCCATGCCAGAGTCCATTGTGCTTGTAGAGCGGAAGGCCATGCCAGGGTCCTGCTGCATCGTGGTGGTGATGAAGCGGAAGGCCATGCCAGGGTCCTGCTGCTGCATGGTGTTGGGAAGGCCATGCCAGGGTCCTGCTGCTGCATGGTGGCGGCAGTGGAGGAGGTCCAAGCAGGAGCAGCAGTAGTCATGGTGGTGGCGGTGGCTGTCCAACAGCACTCGGCATGGTGGTGGTGCTGTAGTGGTGTCCTGCAGTGCTTGGAATGGAGGTGGCCATGCAGTGGTATGCAGCAGAGCTCAGCATTGAGGTCAAGTGTGACAGTGTTGGCACAGGTGGAAATGCCGCCACTGTCTGCTAAAAATACCGACTGTGCTACATAGCCTGCACGTAAGCAGCATTGTAGGCCTGCATGACACTAAGGGCTCATTTCCACTTGAGAGAAAAAAAAGGTCCGATTTACGGACCGAGAAAACGGAGGTAAATCATGCGACTGTCATGCGAGTGTAATGCGATTTTTTTATCGCAACATCCGTATGACATCCGTATTACATCCGAATGCAATCCGTGTGCAATGCGATTTTAACATGAGCTTTTACATACAGCAATTCTCTAACATTTACACATTGTTTTACAACTAAAGATTCTTCAAAACATACACATATATATATATATATATACAGTATATATATATATATATATACTGTATATACACCGTATTTTCTGCTTTGTAAGACGCACTTTATTTCCCCTAAATTTGGGGGGGAAATGGGGGTGCGTCTTGCAAAGCGGATATACCACTTACAGGCTGGGATGAGGGGGTGTCCGCCATCGCCACCTGCCACCGCTGCCACCCACCACAGCTGTCACCTCGCCCGCCACCGCTGCCCCAGGTGATGCTGGAGGCTCCGGTGCTGCGGGGGGCTCTGGCGACATTTTGTGAAAGACCAGAGCCCCCCGGCACTTCTTCCATGCGTTCCTGTATAACTGACTCCAGGAAAATGGCCGCCAGAATCTCGGGAGATGAGATTTCAGCGCTGAGATCTCATCTCTCGAGATTCCGGCAGCCATTTTCCCGGAGTCAGTCATACAGGAACGCATGGAAGATCTCATCTCCTGAGATTCTGGCGGCCATTTTCCCGGAGTCAGTCATACAGGAACGCATGGAAGAAGTGCCGGGGGGCTCTGATCTTTCACAAAATGTCGCCAGAGCCCCCCGCAGCACCAGAGACAGCCCTGCAGCACCGGAGCTCCCCTGCAGACCCCCTCATCCCAGCCTGCAGCACAGGAGCCCCCTGCCAACCCCCTCATCCCAGCCTGCAGCACAGGAGCCTCCTGCAGCACCGGAGCCCCCCTGCAGACCCTGTCATCCCAGCCTGCAGCACAGGAGCCCCCTGCAGCACAGAAGCCCCCCTGCAGACCCCCTCATCCCAGCCTGCAGCAATGCTCCACTCCTGCCTCCAGCAACGACCCTGGGACCCTGATCCACCGCAGCCACAACCCCTGGTAAGTAATAAGATGCATGGATTATAAGACACCCCACCAATTTATTAAAAAAAGTTTTTTCCTATTTTTCTCCTCAAAATTTGGGGTGCTTTTTTATAATCCGGAGCGTCTTACAAAGCAAAAAATACGGTAATATATATATATATATATATATATACAGTGGGGCAAAAAAGTATTTAGTCAGTCAGCAATGGTGCAAGTTCCACCACTTAAAAAGATGAGAGGCGTCTGTAATTTACATCATAGGTAGACCTCAACTATGGGAGACAAACTGAGAAAAAAAAATCCAGAAAATCACATTGTCTGTTTTTTTAACATTTTATTTGCATATTATGGTGGAAAATAAGTATTTGGTCAGAAACAAAATTTCATCTCAATACTTTGTAATATATCCTTTGTTGGCAATGACAGAGGTCAAACGTTTTCTGTAAGTCTTCACAAGGTTGCCACACACTGTTGTTGGTATGTTGGCCCATTCCTCCATGCAGATCTCCTCTAGAGCAGTGATGTTTTTGGCTTTTCGCTTGGCAACACGGACTTTCAACTCCCTCCAAAGGTTTTCTATAGGGTTGAGATCTGGAGACTGGCTAGGCCACTCCAGGACCTTGAAATGCTTCTTACGAAGCCACTCCTTCGTTGCCCTGGCGGTGTGCTTTGGATCATTGTCATGTTAAAAGACCCAGCCACGTTTCATCTTCAATGCCCTTGCTGATGGAAGGAGGTTTGCACTCAAAATCTCACGATACATGGCCCCATTCATTCTTTCATGTACCTGGATCAGTCGTCCTGGCCCCTTTGCAGAGAAACAGCCCCAAAGCATGATGTTTCCACCACCATGCTTTACAGTAGGTATGGTGTTTGATGGATGCAACTCAGTATTCTTTTTCCTCCAAACACGACAAGTAGTGTTTCTACCAAACAGTTCCAGTTTGGTTTCATCAGACCATAGGACATTCTCCCAAAACTCCTCTGGATCATCCAAATGCTCTCTAGCAAACTTCAGACGGGCCCGGACATGTACTGGCTTAAGCAGTGGGACACGTCTGGCACTGCAGGATCTGAGTCCATGGTGGCGTAGTGTGTTACTTATGAGTCACCATAGTGGAGTTTGGAGTCAGTCTGTTTGAGGGTGTGCACAGGTGTCTTTTTATACTGATAACAAGTTTAAACAGGTGCCATTACTACAGGTAATGAGTGGAGGAAAGAGGAGACTCTTAAAGAAGAAGTTACAGGTCTGTGAGAGCCAGAAATCTTGATTGTTTGTTTCTGACCAAATACTTATTTTCCACCATAATATGCAAATAAAATGTTAAAAAAACAGACAATGTGATTTTCTGGATTTTTTTTTCTCAGTTTGTCTCCCATAGTTGAGGTCTACCTATGATGTAAATTACAGACGCCTCTCATCTTTTTAAGTGGTGGAACTTGCACTATTGCTGACTGACTAAATACTTTTTTGCCCCACTGTATATATACAGTTAGGTCCATATATATTTGGACAGAGACAACATTTTTCTCATTTTGGTTACAGACATTACCCACAATGAATTTTAAACAAAACAATTCAGATGCAGTTGAAGTTCAGACTTTCAGCTTTCATTTGAGGGTATCCACATTAAAATTGGATGAAGGGTTTAGGAGTTTCAGCTCCTTAACATGTGCCACCCTGTTTTTAAAGGGACCAAAAGTAATTGGACAGATTCAATAATTGTAAATAAAATTTTCATTTTTAGTACTTGGTTGAAAACCCTTTGTTGGCAATGACTGCCTGAAGTCTTGAACTCATGGACATCACCAGACGCTGTGTTTCCTCCTTTTTGATGCTCTGCCAGGCCTTCAATGTGGTGGTTTTCAGTTGCTGTTTCTTTGTGGGCCTTTCTGTCTGAAGTTTAATCTTTAACAAGTGAAATGCATGCTCAATTGGGTTGAAACCAGGTGACTGACTTGGCCATTCAAGAATATTCCACTTCTTTGCTTTAATAAACTCCTGGATTGCTTTGGCTTTATGTTTTGGGTCATTGTCCATCTGTAGTATGAAACGACGACCAATCAGTTTGGCTGCATTTGGCTGGATCTGAGCACACAGTATGGCTCTGAATACCCCAGAATTCATTCGGTTGCTTCCATGCTGTGTCACATCATCAATAAACACTAGTGACCCAGTGCCACTGGCAGCCATGCATGCCCAAGCCATCACACTGCCTCCACTGTGTTTTACAGATGATGTGGTTTGCTTTGGATCATGAGCTGTACCACGCCTTCGCCATACTTTTTTCTTTCCATCATTCTAGTAGAGGTTGATCTTTGTTTCATCTGTCCAAAGAATGTTCTTCCAGAACTGTGCTGGCTTTTTTAGATGATTTTTTAGCAAAGTCCAGTCTAGCCTTTTTATTCTTGATGCCTATGAGTGGCTTGCACTGTGCAGTGAACCCTCTATATTTACTTTCATGCAGTTTTCTCTTTATGGTAGATTTGGATAGTGATACGCCAACCTCCTGGAGAGTGTTGTTCACTTGGTTGGCTGTTGTGAAAGGGTTTCTCTTCACCATGGAGATTATTCTGTGATCATCCATCACTGTTATCTTCCGCGGGTGCCTAGGTCTTTTTGCATTGATGAGTTCACCAGTGCTTTCTTTCTTTCTCAGGATGTACCAAACTGTAGATTTTGCCACTCCTAATATTGTAGCAATTTCTCAGATGGGTTTTTTCTGTTTTTGCAGCTTAAGGATGGCTTGTTTCACCTGCATGGAGAGCTCCTTTGACCACATGTTTACTTTACAGCAAAACCTTCCAAATGCAAGCACCACACCTCAAATCAACTCCAGGCCTTTAATCTGCTTAATTGAGAATGAGATAATGAAGGGATTGCCCACACCTGTCCATGAAATAGCCTTGGAGTGAATAGTCCAATTACTTTTGGTCCCTTTAAAAACAGGGTGGCACATGTTAAGGAGCTGAAACTTCTAAACCCTTCATCCAATTTTAACGTGGATATCCTCAAATGAAAGCTAAAAGTCTGAACTTCAACTGCATCTGAATTGTTTTGTCTAAAATTCATTGTGGGTAATGTCTGTAACCAAAATGAGAAAAATGTTGTCTCTGTCCAAATATATATGGACCTAACTGTATATATATATATATATATATATATATATATATATATATATATATATATATATATATATATATATATATAATACAGAGATAGATAGCAGAAAAGCCGGTAATTCAATTGCCAGCTTTTGCTATCTCCTTCCCAAACCGGACAGAATATGAGACATGGTTTACATACAGTAAACCATTTCATATCCCTTCTTTTTTTACATATTCCTCCCTCCTAATGTAAGAAGTGTCTGTGAGTAAAATTTTGTGGCTCTAGCTGTTAAAATAAAGGGTTAAATCACGTAAAAAATTGGCGTCGGCTCCCGCGCAATTTTCTCCGCCAGAGTGGGAAAGCCAGTGACTGAGGGCAAATATGAATAGCTGTTCGATATAGGGTAATATGGGGTTAATGTCACCTTGCTATTGTAAGGTGACATTAAGCCAGGTTAATAATGGAGAGGCGTCAATAAGACACCTATCCATTATTAATCCAATACTAATAAAGGGTTAAAAAAACACACACATTGGGAAAAAAGTATTTTAATGAAATAAATACACAGGGTGTTGTAATAGTTTATTAAATGCTTAATCCAATTAAAGACCCTTGTCACCTGAAAGTTAAAAGTCAAAGTTAAAATAAAAAAACAACAATATTCCATACCTCTCCGGCGTTACAGTCAAGTCCCACGATGTAAATCCATCAGAAGGTGTTAAATAATTTTACAAGCAGGAGCCTGCTAATGCAGCTATTGCTCCTGCCTGTAAAAATTGGGGAATGAATGGAATGCAGGGGAACGTAGCTACCTAGATTCGCGGTGCTGCGCCCCCCGCTGGCATAACCTTATATGAACTGTAGCATGGGAATTTTTCTGAATATTTTCTCACGCTCGAGTTCATATGAGTTTATGCCAGCAGGGGGCGCAGCACCGCATGTCTGCCATGCTACCTTTCCCTGCATTCCATTCATTCCCCACTTTTTACAGGCAGGAGCACAGCTGCATTAGCAGAGCTTCTGGCTGTAAAATTATTTAACCCCTTCAGATGGATTTACAGCATGGGACATGACTGAGCATCGAAGAGGTATGGGATATTGTTGCTTTTTTATTTTAGCTTTTTCAGGTGACAAGGGTCATCATTTGGATTGAGCGTATAATAAACTATTACAACACCCTGTGTCTTTATTTTATTAAAATACTTTTTAACTAATGTGTGTGTGTATTATTAACCCTTTATTACTATAGGATTAATAATGGATAGGTGTCTTATTGACGCCTCTCCATTATTAACCTGGCTTAATGTCACCTTACAATAGCAAGGTGACATTAACCCTTTATTACCCCACATCCCACTGCTACAGGGGAGTGGGAAGAGAGTGGCCAAGTGCCAGAATAGGCACATCTTTCAGATGTGCCTTTTCTGGGGTGGCTGGGGGCAGATGTTTTTAGCCAGGGGGGGCCAATAACCATGGTCCTTCTCTAGGCTATTAATATCTGCCCTCAGTCACTGACTTTCCCACTCTGGCGGAGAAAATTGCGCTGGAGCCCACGCCAATTTTTTCCGTGAATTAACCCTTTATTTTAACACCTAGAGCCCCCAAATTTTACACACAGACACTTCTTACATTAGTAATGAGGAATATGTAAAAAAAGAAGGGATATGAAATGGTTTACTGTATGTAATCCATGTCTCATATCCTGTCGGGTTTGATAAGGAGATAGGAAAAGCCGGTAATTGAATTACCGGCTTTTCTGCTATCTAGTGCTGTATTAAATATAAATATAAATATATATATATATATATATATATATATACATATATATATAATGTGTAGACATTTATTTTATCTATTCTATTCTAACCTGTCAGTGTGATTTTACTGTACATCGCACTGAATTGCCGGCTTTTCAAAGAACACCGGTGCGTAAAAATCGGACAGCACTCGCATGGTCCGAGAGCTATGCGTTTTTTTTCTCCCACCCATTGACTTACATTGGCGAGTCTCGTCCGAGAATCGCAGCAATACGCAGCATGCTGCGATTTTTTTCTCAGTCCGATGTCAGTTGAGAAAAAAAATCACAAATTAAATGTCACCTATTGAATAACATTGGTCCGAGTGCAATCCGATTTTTTATCGGATTGCACTCGACCGTTTTTCTCACAAGTGGAAATGAGCCCTAAGCTGGAGATCAGGAGTAAGGTGTTCTGACATGCCCTTCTCTATTTGATTGAAAAAAGGATGTGCTGGCCTCTGAAGGTTGGCTTTCAATTGGTCAAGGCTTTTGGTTACCTCCCGGCAGGGCCAGCGTCAGCACCCGGCGTACCAGTGCAAGTGCCGGGGCCCTGGCGAGAAGGGGGGCCCATTTATGGTGCGCAGCTGCAGCCGGAATACTCACCATCCGGGAGTCGGGACCTTCCGTCACCATGGATACGACGCAGCCAGAGTCACTTCCAGGCCGGGCCTACTGCTGGGACTGAGTTTCACACAGCTGCAATACTCACCAGTCACCGCTGGCGCTGCCATCACCATGGATGCGAGTCATTTCCGGCTGCTCTCTGTCCTGTCACTTCCGGTCATGAGAGCTCGTCATCCTAAGAGCTCAGAGAAGAGATCCGGCTGCTGTCATCCACGCGTCCACTGTCCAGGACAGGTCCAGGCATCCAGCGGCAGCACACACATAGCATCAAGCAGAAAGACGAGCGGAGCAGGAGGCAGGAGCAGCAGTCAGGTGCACGGATGGTGCACCCGGTCCCAGGCTGTGTCCACACAACAGAAGCAACGGCGAGTGAGTGAATGAGTGAGTCTTCCTCCAAGTTCCTGGTCCCAACGCATTGCGGAGGCGGGGGGGGGGGGGGTCGTAATTGCAGCCTGCTGTGAGCCAGGCCCGGTTGACTAGTCCTAGCCTAGACTGTCTGTCTGTATAAACTAAATGGCTGGCAGTCTGTGCTACATACTGCGTGGGCTGTGCTTTATACTGTGTCTGCGTGGGCTGTGCTATATACTGCGTGGGCTGTGTGTGTTATATATTGCGTGGGCTGTGTGTGTTATATACGGCATGGGTTGTATTATATACCGCATGGGCTGTGTTATATACGGCATGGGCTGTGTTATATACTGCGTGGGCTGTGTTATACACTGCGTGGGCTGTGTTGTATACTGTGTGTGCTGTGTTATATACTGCATGGGCTGTGTTATATACTGCGTGGGCTGTGTTATATACTGCGTGGGCTGTGTTATATACTGCGTGGGCTGTGTTATATACTGCGTGGGCTGTTATATGCTTCGTGGGCTGTGTTATTTACTACATGGCTGTTCTATATGCTACGTGGGCTGTGTTATATAATATGTGGCTGTGCTATATACTATATGGGCTGTTATACGCTACGTGGACTGTGCTATATACTACATGGCTGTTCTATATACTACGTGGGCCGTGTTATATACTACGTGACTGAGTAATATGCTACGTGGGCTGTTATATATTACATGGCTGTGTTATATGCTACGTGGCTTTGCTATATACTATGTGGGCTGTGTTATATACTACATGGCTGTGTTTATATGCGATCATGAATCGTGGTATGTGTTAAAGGGGGGCCCACTGAGACTCTTTCGCCCGAGGCCCTCAAAAACCTGGAGCCGGCCCTGCCTCCAGGATAAGTGTATTCATATGGTTTATGGCACTATCCAGTCGGTCACCCATCGCCTTGAGTCCATCATGGAAGACCAAGCTCAAGTACAAAAACTCGGGCATGAGTGACCTGTCCGAGGCCCTCTGCCGCTGCTGAGAAGAACCACCAAAAAAAGAGGCAGAGGCAGGGGACTGGGACAGGGGAACACCTGATGGAACAGTTTACTGGTCTCCAGTCTGTGTGGCAGGCCCACTTGCTGCAGTGCTGCTGGATAGCTGGGATGGGTCTGTGGCTGTTTGATGAAGGACCACTCCAAAACCAGGATCAAGAGTGCTGCTCCATGTGCTGTGAAAAAAGAAGAAAAAAAATGAATGCCAAACATTTACAAAAGCAAAGCGCCAACTCCTGTGGAATAGAAAAATACAGATTAGGCAATACAACACAACCCAATACACCACAAAAAATACTTACGTTTTCTGGGCATGGACCGGTCCCAAAAATGCAAGGATGCGGTGATATTTGTATTTGCGGATCCTTGCTCCAGAACCACTACGAACCCATCTCTCTTGACGAAGGTCCTTGTTGAAGCGATCCTTCATCGAACGCCAACGTGTTTTGACTTAGAGCACTGTTGAAAAACAAAAAAGAATGGTTAGACAATGGACTTTTGGCTGAGATCACACAACTGTGTGTGATGAGAGAAACTCGTGAGAGTTTCTCTCATCACACACAGTTGTGTGATCCCGGCCAAGGTCACTGCTGCAGCACACCGCATTGCAATACTAACAAAATGCATTTCGGACCCGAGTCGGGGCATTGTCTGAGCCATCCCACATCGCTTTGGCCACCTCATTCCATTGCCGCCAGATCGTCACGTTGTCCGAGTGCTGCGGAACCCGGGTGTCCCACAATGGGACTCGCTCATGGACAAGGGAGATTAACATAAGGAAAAGAAAGAAAACAGAGACAGAAAACTGGCATGAATATTGAAAGTCAAGAAAAAAATGGAGTCAAGAAGAAAAAGGTAAAGAAAGAGGAAAATAAAGAAATGAACATTCAAGAATAGTAAAGTAAGGATACAATAAACAGTCAGCCACGTATACGTACACGCTGCAGTCTTTCCACCCGACCGTGTCCCCGCTGCTCCTGCTCAGCCTTTGCCGCAGTGGAAGAAATGCTCTAAAAAAGGAAAAAAAATTGTCACATGTGTAGATGTGACAGTGAATACTTACTGTCATGCCCTCAGCTGCAGGTCTGGTCTCCGCTGCGAAGGGAGACCGGCACCTTTCACGCAGCTCCACTGGTACTACTCACCCTGTCCGTGGCTCCAGATGATCAGCGGCTCCTTTCTCTGCTAAGAACCTGCATCCTCTTGGCAGGTCTCCTGGAAATGCTCTTAGGAGGTGCGCCCCGCTTCCTGCACATACTTAAAACAGCAGAGCACCTGTTCTCTATTAACCCCTATCTGACCTCGGACGGGATAGTACGTCCGAGGTCAGATCCCCTGCTTTGATGCAGGGCTCCGTGGTGAGCCCGCGTCAAAGTCGGGACATGTCAGCTGTTTTGAACAGCTGACATGTGCCCGTAATAGGCGCGGGCAGAATCGCGATCTGCCCGCACCTATTAACTAGTTAAATGCCGCTGTCAATCGCAGACAGCGGCATTTAACTACCGCATCCGGCCAGGCGGCCGGAAATGACGTCATCGCCGACCCCCGTCACATGATCGGGGGTCGGCGATGCGTCTCCATTGTAACCATAGAGGTCCTAGAGACCTCTATGGTTACTGATGACCGGTGGCTGTGAGCGCCACCCTGTGGTGGGCGCTCACAGCACACCTCCATTTCTGCTACATAGCAGCGATCAGCAGATCGCTGCTATGTAGCAGAGCCGATCGCGTTGTGCCTGCTTCTAGCCTCCCATGGAGGCTATTGAAGCATGGCAAAAGTAAAAAAAAAAAGTTAAAAAAAATGTGAAAAAAATAAAAAAATATAAAAGTTTAAATCACCCCCCTTTCGCCCCAATCAAAATAAATCAATAAAAAAAAATCAAATGTACACATATTTGGTATCGCCGTGCTCAGAATCGCCCGATCTATCAATTAAAAAAAGCATTAACCTGATCGCTAAACAGCGTAGCGAGAAAAAAATTCGAAACGCCAGAATTACGTTTTTTAGGTCGCTGTGACATTGCATTAAAATGCAATAACGGGCGATCAAAAGAACGTATCTGCACCAAAACGTCATCTCGGCACGCAAAAAATAAGCCCTCAACCGACCCCAGATCACGAAAAATGGAGACGCTACGAGTATCGGAAAATGGCGCAATTTTTATTTTTTTTTTTTTAGCAAAGTTTGGAATTTTTTTTCACCACTTAGATAAAAAATAACCTAGTCATGTTAGGTGTCTATGAACTCGTACTGACCTGGAGAATCATAATGGCAGGTCAGTTTTAGCATTTAGTGAACCTAGCAAAAAAGCCAAACAAAAAACAAGTGTGGGATTGCACTTTTTTGCAATTTCACCGCACTTGGAATTTTTTCCCATTTTCTAGTACACGACATGCTAAAACCAATGATGTCGTTCAAAAGTTCAACTCGTTCTGCAAAAAATAAGCCCTCACATGGCCAAATTGACGGAAAAAAAAAGTTATGGCTCTGGGAAGGAGGGGAGTGAAAAACGAACACGGAAAAACGAAAAATCCCAAGGTCATGAAGGGGTTAAGGCTCTCTGTGCTATGATGCTTTGTGCATAAAAGGCATCCTCCTATTATGGGAGGTGCCTGGGCAATGTGTTCATTCTGTTGTTTGTGGCCTTCTGCTCAGGCCACACTCTGCTGTGCTCTGTTCTGCTCTGCAAAGTGTAGTTTATTACTTTTGGTTTCTAATTCCACTGTCTCTTCAGAATCTTCCATTGGCAGTCCCCTATTCTGGACTCTCCTGGACTCTCCGGTTTCTACTCCAGGCTGACTAAGCTGCTCCTCATGGAACCATCCAGATATTGCTGCCGGCTGGATCTGCCTTTCCGAAACTACACTGAGCTTCCTGGATTCTCTTCTCTGACAGAGCCTGAATTCCACCGTCTTGTTAATATGGTCTGTATGGGTCGTCCCTCTGGTCCGGGTACTGCGGCATTTAGGCCATCTGGTGTTGTGACGGGGGAATCCCTGTATAGGGGTACACCTTGCCCGGTGCTCCACTACGTGGTTCAGTGTTGTGTTCCAGAGGGTTCTTCTCTCAGGCACCTCTTTCTGTTTGTTTAAGCTTCATTTAAATAAATACCTTTGCTTTTTGGAAGAACATTCTCCTGTCTCTTGTGTACCGGGTATACAGCCAACACTGCTCCTTCAGTGGTCTGAATGGTTTTTGTAAATAAACTTGCGTTTGTTTCATTTTTTCACCTTGAAAAATGGGCCTCCCTCCAAAATGGGCCCCAGGCCACCCACCTCTTAAATCCGGCCCTGGTTCTATGAAAATCTCATATAACTGCAGATGTCTGTTTATTTGTTACTTTAAGCCCTGACTATTATAGCCAGTTTTGACCTTTCTGACACAGCCTCACTTTTAAAATTTAGGATGTCATTTTATGTGTAATAAATATGGTATGCTTTTCTATATCTCAGTGATAGGATTTTTTGTCACAAATTATATTTAATATTAGTGGTAAATTTAGGTCAAAATATTTTGTGTCTTGTTTTTTAGGGACCACTTCACATTTGAAGTAACTTCCTGTATGTCGGAACCCCTCCAAAAGAAATCTCATGTTAAAACTTACACTCCTCAATATATTCAAAATTTCATTCAATAATTTTTTCAAGGTGGTTCACAGAACTTACTGCAATGTTTAGTGAAAAATAAATTGCATTTTCTCTACAAAGTTCTATTTTAGCTTAAAAATTTTCTTTTACACATGAAGTATTAGTGCAAAATGGATAGCACAAAATGTCCTAACAGCGAAACACTCCCCCCCCGGCAATTTACACTATTTTTCACTTAGGGAATTAATATAGAGCTGTCGTGAGCATTTTGAACCCACAGGTGCTTCCCATAATTTTTAACATTGGGCTATAAAAAATGAAAGCCTTTTCACTAGAATGTTGATTTTCCCTATTTTTTTCAGTTTCAAAAGGGTAACATTAGAGGACAATTTATAATACAATCTCTTTCAGAAACAGAAATACATCATATGTAGTCATAATTTACTGTTTGGGCATACAGGAAATAAGAGCTATTTAACTTTAGTAGCACAAATTTAGCTGGTATAGATTGCGATTTTTCAGAGCCCTTAAGGAGTCAGAACAGCAGAAACTCTCCAAATGATTACATTTAGGAAACAGCACCTCTCACGGAATTTATCTAGAGTTGCAATGAGTATTTTGAACCCACAGTTGATTCAAAGAATTTTGTTCCGTCTTGGGTCTTGAAAATGAAAAATATTTTTTTCACTAAAATGTAGCATTAGCCCCAAGCATTTAATTTTCACAAGTGGGAGCAAGTGAAAACTAGACACCATATGTTATAAAGCAATTTCTCCTGAATGCGGCAATTCCTGATATGTAGACAAAAACTAATTTTTGGATAATCGAAAAGGTTCTGAAAGGAAATAATTGCTATTTGCCTTTTAAAGCTCAAATTTGTCTGAAATAGTTTGTAGGAGCCACTTGCAGAGACCCCTATGTGCCAGGAGCATTAATCATAAAATATATTTTGCTGATTTAATAGTATTACAATAATAAGTAGATTTAGCTCAAACAGATGACAGATTGGAGTGGGGGCTTCTTTTTTGTAGTATGAGTTTACATTTCTATTGTTACTGTCTTAAAACCACACAGTCTTCCGTGATCTTGGGTACAGTACTGTGATATCTATCACTCCAAAAAAAGTATTTAACATTTTTTCTAGATTAAATTACTCACCCATACAGCATTCAGTGGTCTGTGGTACATTTCTGTGATATCTAAAAAAGCTTTGAAAAATTGTTCTGGATTCAATTCTTCATCCATACAGTATTACGTGGTCTGTGATACATATCACTGGTATATATCACTCAAAAAAAGCATTGTAAAATTATTCTCATCTGTACAATATTACATGCTCTGTGGTGCATAACCGTGGTAGTACTCAAAAAAACTGCTTTGACTGCAGCCGAAACTTGGTTTCAAAAGACCTAGCAATTAGAAAAGGAGTAAGGCATGCGGTAAGGGATGGGGAAGTGGAAGTGCTGATTATGGTGCACACAGATGCTGAGGGCATGGAGCAGGTGCGACCATGCCTGTTGCTGGAGCACAAGAAACACATCCATCCACGACATAGCTTCCTGTCCCACTTTGCTGGGAGGCATGGTACACCACTTCTGAAGTCAGAGCAGTGAGAACAGTTGGTCGATTGGATGGGAGATAATGCTTCCAGCATGCTTACCAGCACCACACCAACCAGGCAACAGCCAACAGTCTGGATAATTTTATCCTCACCCTGATTCTCTTTCTTCCCACCATGTTGAGTCCCAGGAGACTATTGAATCCACACTGGGACACTCCAAGGAGCTCTTTACAACATAATTTCTTGATTTCTTGTTTGTGGCCCCTCACTTTTCATGTTACAAGAGAGACAGGAAAACATGCTGTTCAGTGATGCACAAAATTTAGAGCAGCCACAGTTACAAGAAGATGATAGTGAGGTAAGGCAAATTTTGTCTAGGGAGGGATATGATAATGTGACACAGTTGCCAATAAGTCAGCTTGTTGATGTCAAATTACCAAGTCAGAAGGACCAGAGTGTGGCGGTGGAATACGAGGTGGTGGATAGCGAAGTAGCCGACTCAATGTGGGTATCTGGCATGCAGATCGAGGCCAGCAGCGCTTAAGGGGAGGGATCGGAAGCACCAAGTCAGACAGGAAAAGGCACTGGTGTGACCAGATGGACAAGGTGGGCAAATGTTCCGCAGAGCACTGGCACTCCTGAATTTCTACGTCAAACAGTTAGGTGTTCCCCAGTCTTGGACTTTTTTCAAGAGCGTTCTGAGACAAAGAAATGGTCATTTGCAACCTGTGCCATGCCAAGTTCAGCAGGGGCCTGACCACTAAGAACCTAACCACCACCAACATGATTATGCAGACATCATCTAAGCACCCGACTAGGTGGTCCAAATGCCTAGGTCCACAATCGGTGCCATTGGATAACACCACTGCCTCTTCCCTTGTGCTAGGTGCTTCCCAAACCCCTGTTCATAAAACTGGCGCAAATGCCTCCTGACTTGCTCCCATCCTTGCCCAATCTGACTTACCATCATCAGGCACTTCCAAAACCTTGTCCCAGCACAGCTTTCAGCTGCCCCTAACCCGGGCATTGGAGCGAAAGTGAAAGTTTGCAGCCACCCACCCGCAGGCTGCTGGTTAAATAGACACATTTCCAGGCTGCTTGCAGAGGATTTCTGCAGACTCATGGCAGCTGCAGTCCTTTGGCACTTGGTTGCCAGATGCCACTTTTTCTCCCTCTGTGTTATCCCCACTCTGTGCCAGCATGTGTTCAGGAACATCACTTGTGCCCTTACCAATGCACTTACTGGGATTGTTCACTTAACAACCAACACATGAACAAGTGCTTGTGGCCAGGGTCGCTACATTTCAATGACTGCACACTGGTAAACATTGTGGAGGCCGGAGCCGTGTCCCACCCTGACACATCACATGTGCTACTGATGCCAAGGATTGTGGCCCTACTTCTATTTGGGGTTTCTCCTCCTCATATATTAGCTCCTGTACCCCCTCCTCCATCTCCGATGTGTTATCTCAGAGCATGTCATCCACATCAGCCAGAAACTGGAAGCTCTGCAGCATTGCTGCAGAAAAGTGGCAACAGGCTCTGCTGAAGCTTATTTGTCTAGAACACAAATCACACACCATGGCACAGTTACTTAAAGGAATAGCAGACAAGACAGGTCATCCAGCTGTGAAGATTGACAAGCTCACACACGTACCATGCTTGACATAGGTGCTCAACTTGACAGTTCAGCTTTTTCTTAAAACCTACTGAGATTTGCCAGAGCTTTTTATCAAGGAATGCCGCATCAGTGCCCATTTCCAAAAGTCAGCTTCAGCTACTGTGGCTCTGGCAGTTCTGTAGCAGCGCATGAGCTCTCCGACTGGTATACAACCTGCCCATACACTGGAACTCCACACTGCACATGCTGGCAAGGCTTTGTGAGCAGCAGAAGCCAGTGGTTGAGTACCAGTTCTAACACATCTGTCTGGTCAGCCTCCACACAAAACAATTGAAGAGTTGGCATGGATGTCTGACATTTGTGCAGTTCTCCAAATCTTTAAGGACTCCACAAAGACGGTGAGCGGCAGTGAAGCCATAGTCAGTGCAATAATCCTGCTTCTGTGCCTACTTAAAGAGTTACTGCTTGCGATTAAAAATAAAGTTATACATGTGGACCAGGTGGAGATGGAGGAAGACCTAAGACTGGAAGATACTAACCAGCCCAGCCTCACTTAATCTGCTCTGCGTGGATTGGGTAACAATGAGGAGGTGGAGGCTGAGGAGGAGGAACAGGAGCTGTTGGCTAGCACAACAGAGGTTAGTACCCAAACAACCTTCTTCCCATGTATCCTATGTGGATGGGTTGAGTAGGGGAATGAGGAGGAAGAGGAGGAGATGGGAAGTCGTCATCATGGTGGAGACAGGGAAATGTTGGCTGTAGGGAACTTGACACATGTGGCCGACTTTATGATCGAATCCCTTTCCTGTGACCCTCATGTTATATTCATCTTGGCCAAACAAGGGTACTGGTTGTTCACCCTGCTAGACCCATGCTACAAGGAGAACTTTGCATCTCTGCTTCCAGAGGTGGAGAGGTCTTCTAAAATTTTGCTGTACCAGAAGTGCATAATGAAAATGTGACATTGCTAGCAGCAGGAGTGAAGCTTCATCCTTGCCCAACTAAGGAGAAGGGGCCAGAGAAACGCATAGCAGGGACAGGAGTACACTGTAAAAAGCCTGGGCCAATTGCAAGACACCATTCCTGCATCCAGGGCCTGATGACCAGGTATTTTTGACAATGGAAAAGGGAAAAGTTTTTAAAGATGGTCAAGCAATAACTGGCTGACCAAACCAGCGTATTCCCCAATTCCTCTGCAACCTTCAACTATTGGGTCTCAAAGCTGACCACCTGGCATGAGTTGTCCTTCTATGCCAAGGAGGTGTTGTGCTGCCCAGCCTACCAGCATCTTTTCTGAGCGGGGTTTTAGTGCCACCGATGGAGTCATAAGAGACTGGTGCTTTCGCTTGTCAACAGAGAATGCTCACAGGCTCACTCTGATAAAAACAAACAAAGCCTGGATTAGCCTGCCCTTCACTTTTACACACCACCAAATGGCATAATCACGTAAAGTGTTTTTATTGTTCAATATTTGAATGAGGTCCTCCTGTTGTTGCTTTCAAGGTTGCATGGTTCACCCCCTTTATAATGTTTTCCTGGCTTTGCATTTTGTGCAAAGCCTTTATGAGTGTAGAAGTACATCAACTATGCTAAATTGTTAATTTTTTTTATGAGGCACTACACTTGGCACTTTCAAGTTTGCAAAGCCCAAAGCCTTTATGAGTGTAGGAGTACAGCAATTACACTTTAAAAATGTCCCACTAGCTTGGTGTATGTATGCGTGTATGTATACAGTATGTGTGTGTGTATATATATATATATACTGTACATATATATGTGTGTATATGTATATATATATATGTATATTTAAAGGATTTCTTTGGAATCTAGGTTCAATATACGGGTCAGACATATGATCGAAGGAATAGAAGAAAGGCGTTCCAGCTCCTTTAAAAATTTCAAAAACTTTATTTCTCCATTAAAATGCGAAACAGCAATCCTTGCCTTAGTGCGAAAATGTGAGTGCAGAGTACATGCGACGCGTTTCGATCTAAATTATCTTACTCAATGCATGATGTTTGACAAACTGCAGTGGCTATTAATATACAGATGGACCAATCTCTTCACTGATACAAGTCAAGAGATGAACAAACAAATAAGCCAAGGTAACACAACATACTTAAAAAATGTAGATACACAATAATAAAAACAATAATACAATAAGTAACTAGCAGTAATGATACATGATCTCATTTTTACGATTTAGACCAAATGGGTGTCTTGTTCCCAAATGTAAAGGTTTTTATAAGTGTGGAGTTGCCGCTTGTACCACTTGCCGTAATGCACTGGTAAAAAAAATGTTCCAGAACAGAGATAAAACCCAAACCTATCACATAAAAAGTTTCATTAATTGTCACACTAAGAACGTGGTTTATAAAATCGATTGCACTGAATGCAATGCAGCGTATATAGGCTGCACGACCAGAAAGCTGAAGACTAGGATATCTGAACACTTAAGGGACTTAGGAAGAAATGACATCGCTAGTAAAAATATATCAGCTGTTGCCAAGCATTTTAATGTGCACCACGAAGGGAATACATCTACCATGACAATCCAGGGCATAGAGCATATTAATTTATCACAGTGAGGTGGAGATGTCAAAAGACAGCTTCTGACCAGAGAAGCTTTCTGGATTTTCAATTTGGGAACAAGACACCCATTTGGTCTAAATCGTAAAAATGAGATCATGTATCATTACTGCTAGTTACTTATTGTATTATTGTTTTTATTATTGTGTATCTACATTTTTTAAGTATGTTGTGTTACCTTGGCTTATTTGTTTGTTCATCTCTTGCAGCTGCAGTGGAGTTCACATGTATAGGACCTGTGGTAATGAGTCATGTGACTTGTATCAGTGAAGAGATTGGTCCATCTGTATATTAATAGCCACTGCAGTTTGTCAAACATCATGCATTGAGTAAGATCATTTAGATCGAAACGCGTCGCATGTACTCTGCACTCACATTTTCGCACTAAGGCAAGGATTGCTGTTTCGCATTTTAATGGAGAAATAAAGTTTTTGAAATTTTTAAAGGAGCTGGAACGCCTTTCTTCTATTCCTTCTGCTATTCACTCATCCTGGTCCGAGATGAAGTTCCGTGCACCTGCGTGGATCGGTGAGCTGGCTGTGGCTATTTAGTCTTTTTTTTTTCAGACATATGATCCCTAACGATACATGCAGTACTTGATTTTATGTTTGAAATTAAATTGGTTGTAGAGTGCAAATTTACCAGTAGAACCTTAGTAGTTAGTTTCCCCACTTCCCTTGTAGCTCCTAGTTCTTCCCCTTCCTAATCCTCTCCTCCTTCCTTAACCCATGTTTATCCCTCCATTCTATTAGTATAAATTATATATTTTTGTACTGTTTTGTATTGTATTATAAAAACTACAATAAAAATTCACAGTTGTTAAAAAAATATATATATTTGAATGGGCCTGCCCGTTGTTACCTTTCAGGTGTCCATGGCTGACCCTCCTAATATTTTTTCCTAGCTTTGCACTTTATGCAAAGCCTTTATGAGTGTAGAAGTTCATCAACTATACTTTCAAAATATTTACGTTAAATAATTTTTTCTGGATTCAATTAGTCATTCATACAGTTGAACGTGGTTATTGTTACATTACAGTGGTATATAAAACTGCAAAAAAGCGTTGAAAAATATTTCTGGATTCAATTAGTCATCCACAGAGTCTTACGTATTCTGGGGTAAGTTGTATATAACCCCCCAAAAAAGCGTTTCAAAATTTATATGGATTTAATTACTCATCCATATACTTTTATGTGCTCTGGGGTACATTGCAGTGATATCTAACCCTCAAAAAAATTGTTCAAAAATATATTGGTATAATAGTGCTCACCCATAGACTTTTACATGTTCTTGTGTACATTTCATTGCTGACTAACCCTCCAAAAAAGTGATAAAAATGTATTGGTATTATTTTACTTATTCATAGAGTTTTACTTGTTCCTGGATACATTTCAGTAATGGTATCTAACCCTACCAAAAATTGTTAAAAATACACAGTATCGATATTATAGTTCTCATCCATGTGGTATTACGTCTTTTTGGGTGCATTTCGGTGGTATTTAACCCTTAAAAAAATTGTTACTTTTTTCGGGATTATATTTATTATATGTTCTTGGGTAGATATCGATGATATATAACCCTCAAAACAAGCTGTCAGTTTTTTTCTGTATCATATTGCTCATCCATGCTCATGCAGGTTTTATAACTGCATTACTGCTCTTCGGGGTTGTCCGGAGCAGAGTGGGGAGCCGTTTGCATTAAAGGTAACCTGTCACCAGGTTTGGCCGATACGAGTGACGGTCACCGCCTTTCAGGGCTTATCTACAGCATTATATAATGCTGTAGATTAGCCCCTGATTCAGAATGTAAGAGTAGAAAAATAACTTTTATTATTCTCACCTGCAGCTGCGGTCCGTTCTGATGGGTGTCGCAGGTCTTGGTCTGGCACCTCCCATCTTCTTGCAATGTCGCCCTCCTCTTGCTTCATGGCTCCCCGGCATCACGCTCCAGCGCAGGCGTACTTATCTGCCATGTTGAGGGCAGAGCAAATCCCTGCAGTATGAAGGCGCTGGGCCTCTTAGACCTGCAAACTGCAGGAGCACAATGGCGGGGATCCTGTGTGAATGACGCAGGGATGCGTCATCCACATGAAGCAAGCAGGAGGGTGGCATCACAAGAAGGTGGGATGCGCCGAGCCAGGACCAGCAACACCCATCGGACCAGACTGTCCCCACTGTCCCCACTGGTGAGTATAATAAAACTTATTTTTCTTCTCTTGCAGGTTGCATCGGGAGCTTCTCTACAGCATTACAGAATGCTGGATATAAGCCATGAAAGGCGGTGGCTGTAACTCATATCAGCCAAACCTGGTGACAGGTTCCTTTATGAGAGTTACTGCAATGCAGAGCCTGCCAGGCACCACACTGCAGAGTAGGTTTATACTTGTTAGCTTTTCTTGCTTTCTGTGCTGATGGCTATGCCAGTGAACATTTTTCCACTTCATACTGCTGACTGGCCGCCATTTTCTGCTGCTCCAAGGTGCCAGATCATGAATATACTATACTAAATATATTCAGGTCCCATGCCAAGCCCCTTGACCTAATCATCACATTAAACATGATCTTAAATTTATTTTAGACCTCAGATTAGACTTTTAATGCCTTAACTAGCACAGTGTCAGGTCGGTGCCATTATACTGACTAAAATGATACCTTGGTTAATGGAATCCGTCTCATGGTTGTTCTTTAATCGTTATTTTCAGTTTTGTGCTAATGATATGCTCGTGCTTAGAGGCGGCCTGGAGTGGGGTCTGCATGTGGTGCTCTGATCATGTATTCATAATGCAGACTGCTGACAGGTCACTGATCACTGAGATCGCCGAGAGCTGCTACTGCGCAGGTGCGGGTGGTGCCTTCTTAGGCTGGTTTCACACTTGCGTTTTAAAACGCAACGTTTTAAACGCAAACGCATATGGTGCAAAAACGCGTTTAAACGCGTTTAAACGCAGCGTTTTTTAAGTGCATGCGTTTTTTGTGTTTAAACGCGTTTTGACGCGTTTAGACGCGTTTAAACGCGGTTTTGTCTGCGTTTACGTTTTTGAAACGCATGATGAGAAGTGTGTGACAGCTGCCAATCATCAAAATCAACTAGAAAACCCACTATAAACATAAATACTTAGGGTTAGGGTTAGGGTTAGGATCCCTAGTAACCCTAGGGATCCTAACCCTAACCTAACACAAACTCTAACCCTAACCCTAACCCTAGGGATCCTAACCCTAACCCTAACACAAACTCTAACCCTAACCCTAATCCTAACACAAACCCTAACCCTAAGGATCCTAACCCTAACCCTAACACAAACCCTAACCCTAACCCTAGGGATCCTAACCCTAACCCTAACACAAACTCTAACCCTAAACCTAACCCAAACCCTAACCCTAACCCTAGGGATCCTAACCCTAACCCTAACACAAACTCTAACCCTAACCCTAACCCTAGGGATCCTAACCCTAACCCTAACCCTAACACAAACTCTAACCCTAACCCTAACACAAACCCTAACACAAACCCTAACCCTAGGGATTAGAGTTGAGCGACCTTGACCTTTTTAGAGTCGAGCCGGGTTTTGCGAAACCCGACTATGTCCAAAGTCGGGTCGAGTGAAATCGGCCGATTATGACGTAAAGTCGGGATCGACCGAAACACGAAACCCAATGCAAGTCAATGGGGCAGCATAGTCGGCAGTGAGTGGGGGCCAGGAAAACACCTAGAGTGGCCATTTTAATGTCAAAACCATCCATTCTTCTTAATGAAGCTTGTCAAGCGTAATTTACCTTATAATAATTGGAAGGCATTTGAAATTGGGGGTCATTTGGCTAAAGTTGTGGGGGGTAGGGCTGGTTCAAGTAATTAGTGGGCCCAGGAAATCTGGACCACGTCACGGCAGTGGAGCAGGGAGAGGTAAGTATTTCAACTTTGCAAGTGCTGTGAACCTGAGCAAGCAGGGGGGGCCCACTCGTTGGCATTGGCACTGGCACAGGGCCCCTCAAAGTACAGCGGTGTGTTTGCACGGCGGGGGCGCCTCCCACCGGCAGCAACACTTTTGCGTACTATGAGAGGCCCTGTGCCAGTGACGTCGCCAACTAGTATTCCTCCCCCCACCTGATGAAGGAACCTGCACTTTCATCTGCACCTTCCTCTTTGTCCCCGTGTAAGGTGGTATGGTATGCGGGAAGAGCAACCTGACTTTCAGCAGGGTCACAATGTTGTTGTGTAGCGTGCACTGGGAATGTTGCGTTATGGGTCAATGTACCAGCAGACTCATCTATCACTGGCTGGGCAATGGGCACGATGAAGTGGAAACACAGATATAGGCCCAAAGAAGAAAGTGGGCTAAATGCAGTTCAAAATTGGTAACACAGGAATAACCAGGGGGCATTGCAGTGGAGGACAACTGGAATGAGAGGCTGACACAGAGAGTAGGGCCAAATCAGTAAGTAGTCGAAATGCAGTTCAAAATTGGCAACCGTAGTAAACAGGCGGCACAGCTTTGTTCAGTGGAGGAGAACAGCAAGGAGTGGCAGACACCGATAGTAGGCCCCAAACCAACTAGTACGCCAAATGCAGTTGTTCCATTTAACCACAATTTAATGAGAGCCTGAAGATAGAAGCTCAGGAAAGGCAACCTGGGGAACACCTTGGAGTGTAACACACCATCTCTCTCCACCCCATACCCATTTTGTATGGCCTAATGCAGTGTACTTTTCTACAACTACTAAACGAGAGTCGGAAGACCGAAGCAATGGCAAGGAAACCTGGGGAACACCTTAGAGTGTAACACACCCTCTCTCTACACCCCATACCCAATTTGAAGGCCTAATGCAGTGTAGTTTCCAAGAACTACTAAACGAGAGCCGGAAGATCGAAGCTCAGGAAAGGCAACCTGGGGAACACCTTGGAGTGTAACACACCCTCTCGCTACACCCCATACCCAATTTGAAGGCCTAATGCAGCGTAGTTTCCAACAACTACTAAACGAGAGCCGGAAGATCGAAGCTCAGGAAAGGCAACCTGGGGAACACCTTGGAGTGTAACAAACCCTCTCTCTACACCCCATACCCAATTTGTAGGCCTAATGCAGCGTAGTTTCCGACAACTACTAAACGAGAGCATGAAGATCGAAGCTCAGGAAAGGCAACCTGGGGAACACCTTGGAGTGTAACACACCCTCTCTCTACACCCCATACCCAATTTGTAGGCCTAATGCAGCGTAGTTTCCGACAACTACTAAACGAGAGCCGGAATATCGAAGCTCAGGAAAGGCAACCTGGGGAACACCTTGGAGTGTAACACACCCTCTCTCTACGCCCCATACCCAATTTGTAGGCCTAATGCAGCGTAGTTTCCGACAACTACTAAACGAGAGCCGGAATATCGAAGCTCAGGAAAGGCAACCTGGGGAACACCTTGGAGTGTAACACACCCTCTCTCTACACCCCATACCCAATTTGAAGGCCTAATGCAGTGTAGTTTCCAAGAACTACTAAACGAGAGCCGGAAGATCGAAGCTCAGGAAAGGCAACCTGGGGAACACCTTGGAGTGTAACACACCCTCTCGCTACACCCCATACCCAATTTGAAGGCCTAATGCAGCGTAGTTTCCAACAACTACTAAACGAGAGCCGGAAGATCGAAGCTCAGGAAAGGCAACCTGGGGAACACCTTGGAGTGGAACACACCATCTCTCTACACCCCATACCCAATTTGAAGGCCTAATGCAGAGTAGTTTCCAAGAACTACTAAACGAGAGCCGGAAGATCGAAGCTCAGGAAAGGCAACCTGGGGAACACCTTGGAGTGTAACACAACGTCTCTCTACACGACGGAAGGGCTGATTCTTAGGAAGGAAGGCTGTTGGAAATAAGCATTGCGCGTCCGAGGGTGATTATATTCTTATTAGGTATATACTCACCCTCGGACGCGCCCTGCTTCTTTATTTGGAATGAATGTTTATTTGCAATGTGGTGTTGACTTTCTCTATTATTTTGGTAATTAATGATTTTATTATTTTCATTATTTTGCATCTTCTCGGCAATAATATAAAGAAGACGCGACAGGACAACACTCGGTGGATGCCATATGTGTGTTTTCAATTTAAAAAAACTTTCAGTTAACTACTTGCAGGAGAAAGTAATTGTAGCTGGTGGCCATTTTTAGTACTGTACCAGATTAGAGTTGTGTGTTTGTTTTTAATGTTAAAATGTCTGCATTTGATATCTCACCAGTATTTTCTTTTTTATAAGCAAAATACTTATTTTTATATTTTCTGATGTTGGTTCCAGGGGTACACGGCCAGCAGTGCCCTGGTCAGTGTAGTAGTAGTTGAAAGAATGGACCGCAGACAGGCATCGAAGGCCTAAAATAATAACACATGGCTGTAGGCAATTTTAAATTGGTTCCAGGGGTACACGGACAGCAGTGGTGTGGTCAGTGGAGGCCTAGTGGAAGGAGTGACCGCAGACAGGCATCGAAGGCCTAAAATAATAACACATGGCTGTAGGCAATTTTAAATTGGTTCCAGGGGTACACGGACAGCAGTGACCTGGTCAGTGTAGTAGTAGTTGAAAGAATGGACCGCAGACAGGCATCGAAGGCCTAAAATAAAAAAATTGGGCTGGCTGTAGGCAATTTTAAATTGGTTCCAGGGGTACACGGGCAGCAGTGGTGTGGTCAGTGGAGGCCTAGTGGAAGGAGTGACCGCAGACAGGCATCGAAGGCCTAAAATAATAACACATGGCTGTAGGCAATTTTAAATTGGTTCCAGGGGTACACGGGCAGCAGTGACCTGGTCAGTGTAGTAGTAGTTGAAAAAATGGACCGCAGACAGGCATCGAATGCCTAAAATAATAACACATGGCTGTAGGCAATTTTAAATTGGTTACAGGGGTACACGGACAGCAGTGACCTGGTCAGTGTAGTAGTAGTTGAAAGAATGGACCGCAGACAGGCATCGAAGGCCTAAAATAAAAAAATTGGGCTGGCTGTAGGCAATTTTAAATTGGTTCCAGGGGTACACGGACAGCAGTGGTGTGGTCAGTGGAGGCCTAGTGGAAGGAGTGACCGCAGACAGGCATCGAAGGCCTAAAATAATAACACATGGCTGTAGGCAATTTTAAATTGGTTCCAGGGGTACACGGACAGCAGTGGTGTGGTCAGTGGAGGCCTAGTGGAAGGAGTGACCGCAGACAGGCATCGAAGGCCTAAAATAATAACACATGGCTGTAGGCAATTTTAAATTGGTTCCAGGGGTACACGGACAGCAGTGACCTGGTCAGTGTAGTAGTAGTTGAAAGAATGGACCGCAGACAGGCATCGAAGGCCTAAAATAAAAAAATTGGGCTGGCTGTAGGCAATTTTAAATTGGTTCCAGGGGTACACGGGCAGCAGTGGTGTGGTCAGTGGAGGCCTAGTGGAAGGAGTGACCGCAGACAGGCATCGAAGGCCTAAAATAATAACACATGGCTGTAGGCAATTTTAAATTGGTTCCAGGGGTACACGGACAGCAGTGGTGTGGTCAGTGGAGGCCTAGTGGAAGGAGTGACCGCAGACAGGCATCGAAGGCCTAAAATAATAACACATGGCTGTAGGCAATTTTAAATTGGTTCCAGGGGTACACGGACAGCAGTGACCTGGTCAGTGTAGTAGTAGTTGAAAGAATGGACCGCAGACAGGCATCGAAGGCCTAAAATAAAAAAATTGGGCTGGCTGTAGGCAATTTTAAATTGGTTCCAGGGGTACACGGACAGCAGTGGTGTGGTCAGTGGAGGCCTAGTGGAAGGAGTGACCGCAGACAGGCATCGAAGGCCTAAAATAATAACACATGGCTGTAGGCAATTTTAAATTGGTTCCAGGGGTACACGGACAGCAGTGACCTGGTCAGTGTAGTAGTAGTTGAAAGAATGGACCGCAGACAGGCATCGAAGGCCTAAAATAAAAAAATTGGGCTGGCTGTAGGCAATTTTAAATTGGTTCCAGGGGTACACGGGCAGCAGTGGTGTGGTCAGTGGAGGCCTAGTGGAAGGAGTGACCGCAGACAGGCATCGAAGGCCTAAAATAATAACACATGGCTGTAGGCAATTTTAAATTGGTTCCAGGGGTACACGGACAGCAGTGGTGTGGTCAGTGGAGGCCTAGTGGAAGGAGTGACCGCAGACAGGCATCGAAGGCCTAAAATAATAACACATGGCTGTAGGCAATTTTAAATTGGTTCCAGGGGTACACGGGCAGCAGTGACCTGGTCAGTGTAGTAGTAGTTGAAAAAATGGACCGCAGACAGGCATCGAATGCCTAAAATAATAACACATGGCTGTAGGCAATTTTAAATTGGTTCCAGGGGTACACGGGCAGCAGTGACCTGGTCAGTGTAGTAGTAGTTGAAAGAATGGACCGCAGACAGGCATCGAAGGCCTAAAATAAAAAAATTGGGCTGGCTGTAGGCAATTTTAAATTGGTTCCAGGGGTACACGGACAGCAGTGGTGTGGTCAGTGGAGGCCTAGTGGAAGGAGTGACCGCAGACAGGCATCGAAGGCCTAAAATAATAACACATGGCTGTAGGCAATTTTAAATTGGTTCCAGGGGTACACGGGCAGCAGTGACCTGGTCAGTGTAGTAGTAGTTGAAAGAATGGACCGCAGACAGGCATCGAAGGCCTAAAATAAAAAAATTGGGCTGGCTGTAGGCAATTTTAAATTGGTTCCAGGGGTACACGGACAGCAGTGGTGTGGTCAGTGGAGGCCTAGTGGAAGGAGTGACCGCAGACAGGCATCGAAGGCCTAAAATAATAACACATGGCTGTAGGCAATTTTAAATTGGTTCCAGGGGTACACGGGCATCAGTGACCTGGTCAGTGTAGTAGTAGTTGAAAAAATGGACCGCAGACAGGCATCGAATGCCTAAAATAATAACACATGGCTGTAGGCAATTTTAAATTGGTTCCAGGGGTACACGGGCAGCAGTGACCTGGTCAGTGTAGTAGTAGTTGAAAGAATGGACCGCAGACAGGCATCGAAGGCCTAAAATAAAAAAATTGGGCTGGCTGTAGGCAATTTTAAATTGGTTCCAGGGGTACACGGGCAGCAGTGGTCTGGTCAGTGGAAGTCTAGTGGAAGGAGTGACCGCAGACAGGCTTCCAAGGCCTAACATAACAAACTTGGGCTGGCTGTAGGCACTTTTAAATTGGTTCCAGGGGTACACGGGCAGCAGTGGTCTGGTCAGTGGAAGTCTAGTGGAAGGAGTGACCGCAGACAGGCTTCGAAGGCCTAACATAACAAAATTGGGCTGGCTGTAGGCACTTTAAATTGGTTCCAGGGGTACATGGGCAGCAGTGTATGGTCAGTGGAAGTCTAGTGGAAGGAGTGACGGCAGACAGTCTTCGAAGGCCTAACATAACAAAATTGGGCTGACTGTAGGCACTTTTAAATTGGTTCCAGGGTAACACGGCCAGCAGTGGCCTGGTCAGTGTAGTAGTTGTAGAAAGAAGGGACCGCAGACAGGCTTCGAAGGCCTAACATAACAAAAATGTCAAAACAATGGTATTGTCAGTGCCAGGCATTGAAGGATGTCAGCGGCTAGACTACACATTGGTGAAGCTGTGAGAGATAATTTTGCTAGTGGTAGAGCACTGTTTGAGCTGGGGGGGGGAACTGTCTTGTGGCCGGCGGTACAGGCACAGGGCCCCTCATATTACAACGGTGTGTCTGACGTTGGGTGCGCACCACCACCGCCAGAGACACTTTATTGTACTATGAGGGACCCAGTGGCAGTGCCGTCGACCAAAAGCGGCCACACCCACCTCTTCAGACAAACAGCACTCTCAAGGGTCCAAGCGCAAAGTGGCGATAGCACGGCCCCGTGTGGGGAGTTTGGCCATTTCGTGAGGTGGAAACATGTCGTATGCTGGACAATCAGGTGAAGAAAATTACGAGATTGGAAAAGTCATTCAGAATAGTCCACAGGCAAGACCTTTTCATAGGAAAGCTAGGTGTCAGCCGGGCAGGGTGGGGCAAAAGATTTTGAAATCCAGTTGTGGTTCATTTTAATGAAGGTTAGATCATCTACATTTTGGGTAGCCAGACGAGTCCTTTTTTCTGTTAGTATTGAACCTGCAGCACTGAATACTCTTTCTGATAGGACACTAGCTGCCGGGCAAGCAAGCTCCTGCAATGCATATTCTGCCAATTCTGGCCAGGTGTCTAATTTGGATGCCCAGTAATCAAATGGGAATGACGGTTGAGGGAGAACGTCGATAAGGGATGAAAAATAGTTTGTAACCATACTGGACAAATGTTGTCTCCTGTCACTTTGAATTGATGCTGCAGTACCTGTCCTGTCTGCGGTCATAGAAAAATCACTCCACAACCTGGTCAGAAAACCCCTCTGTCCAACGCCACTTCTGATTTCTGCCCCTCTAACACCTCTGGTCTGCTGGCCCCTGGAGCTCGTGTGAGAACGATCACGGGCGCTGTGTGCAGGGAATGCCAGAAGCAAACGGTCAACAAGAGTTCATTGTTTTGTTGCTAATATTAGTTCCAAGTTCTCATGTGGCATAATATTTTGCAATTTGCCTTTATAGCGAGGATCAAGGAGGCAGGCCAACCAGTAATCGTCATCGTTCATCATTTTTGTAATGCGTGTGTCCCTTTTGAGGATACGCAAGGCATAATCCGCCATGTGGGCCAAAGTTCCCGTTGTCAAATCTGCGGTTGTGCTTGGTTGAGGGGCAGTTGCAGGCAAATCTACGTCACTTGTGTCCCTCAAAAAACCAGAACCCGGCCTTGCCACGCCACCAATTTCCCGTGCCCCCGGGAAAGCTTCCTCATTAAAAATATACTCATCCCCATCATCCTCCTCATCCTCCACCTCCTCTTCGCCCGGTACCTCGTCATGTACACTGCCCTGACCAGACAATCGCTGACTGTCATCAAGGCTTTCCTCTTCCTCTGGTGCAGACGCCTGATCCTTTATGTGCGTCAAACTTTGCATCAGCAGACGCATTAGGGGGATGCTCATGCTTATTATGGCGTTGTCTGCACTAACCAGCCGTGTGCATTCCTCAAAACACTGAAGGACTTGACACATGTCTTGAATCTTCGACCACTGCACACCTGACAACTCCATGTCTGCCATCCTACTGCCTGCCCGTGTATGTGTATCCTCCCACAAAAACATAACAGCCCGCCTCTGTTCGCACAGTCTCTGAAGCATGTGCAGTGTTGAGTTCCACCTTGTTGCAACGTCTATGATTAGGCGATGCTGGGGAAGGTTCAAAGAACGCTGATAGGTCTGCATACGGCTGGAGTGTACAGGCGAACGGCGGATATGTGCGCAAAGTCCACGCACTTTGAGGAGCAGGTCGGATAACCCCGGATAACTTTTCAGGAAGCACTGCACCACCAGGTTTAAGGTGTGAGCCAGGCAAGGAATGTGTTTCAGTTGGGAAAGGGAGATGGCAGCCATGAAATTCCTTCCGTTATCACTCACTACCTTGCCTGCCTCAAGATCTACAGTGCCCAGCCACGACTGCGTTTCTTGCTGCAAGAACTCGGACAGAACTTCCGCGGTGTGTCTATTGTCGCCCAAACACTTCATAGCCAATACAGCCTGCTGACGTATGCCAGTAGCTGCCCCATAATGGGAGACCTGGTGTGCAACAGTGGCAGGTGCGGATGGAGTGTTTGTGCGACTGCGGTCTGTGGACGAGCTCTTGCTTCTGCAGGAGGACGAGGAGGAGGAGGAGGAGGAGGGGGTGCGAACGGCTACAGACAACTGTTTACTAGACCGTGGGCTAGGCAGAACTGTCCCAAACTTGCTGTCCCCTGTGGACCCTGAATCCACCACATTTACCCAGTGTGCCGTGATGGACACGTAACGTCCCTGGCCATGCCTACTGGTCCATGCATCTGTTGTCAGGTGCACCTTTGTGCTCACAGATTGCCTGAGTGCATGGACGATGCGCTCTTTAACATGCTGGTGGAGGGCTGGGATGGCTTTTCTGGAAAAAAAGTGTCGACTGGGTAGCTCGTAGCGTGGTACAGCGTAGTCCATCAGGTCTTTGAAAGCTTCGCTTTCAACTAACCGGTAGGGCATCATCTCTAACGAGATTAGTCTAGCTATGTGGGCGTTCAAACCCTGTGTACGCGGATGCGAGGCTAAGTATTTCCTTTTTCTAACCATAGTCTCATGTAGGGTGAGCTGGACTGGAGAGCTGGAGATCGTGGAACTAGCGGGGGTGCCGGTGGACATGGCAGACTGAGAGACGGTGGGAGATGGTATTGTTGCCGCCGGTGCCCTAGATGCAGTGTTTCCTACTACGAAACTGGTGATTCCCTGACCCTGACTGCTTTGGCCTGGCAAAGATACCTGCACAGATACAGCAGGTGGTGCGCTAAATGGTGGTCCTACACTGCCGGAAGGGATGTTGCGTTGATGACTAGCTTCATTGGCCGAGGGTGCAACAACCTTAAGGGACGTTTGGTAGTTAGTCCAAGCTTTCAAATGCATGGTGGTTAAATGTCTATGCATGCAACTAGTATTGAGACTTTTCAGATTCTGACCTCTGCTTAAGGAAGTAGAACATTTTTGACAGATGACTTTGCGCTGATCAATTGGATGTTGTTTAAAAAAATGCCAGACTGCACTCTTTCTAGCATCGGATACCTTTTCAGGCATTGCAGACTGAGCTTTAACCGGATGGCCACGCTGTCCTCCACCAGGTTTTGGCTTTGCCACGCGTTTTGGGCAAGATACGGGCCCGGCAGATGGAACCTGTGGCGATGTTGATGCCTGCTGCGGCCCCTCCTCCTCCTCTGCTTCAGAACTGCTGCCGCCTGCACCCTGTTCCCCCAATGGCTGCCAATCGGGGTCAAGAACTGGGTCATCTAATAACTCTTCTTGTACCTCCTGCGCAACTTCGTCTGTGTCACCGTGTCGTTCGGTGGTATAGCGTTCGTGATGGGGCAACATAGTCTCATCAGGGTCTGATTCTTGATCAGCACCCTGCGAGGGCAATGTTGTGGTCTGAGTCAAAGGACCAGCATAGTAGTCTGGCTGTGGCTGTGCGTCAGTGCACTCCATGTCAGATTCAATTTGTAATGGGCATGGACTGTTAACTGCTTCACTTTCTAAGCCAGGGACGGTATGTGTAAAGAGCTCCATGGAGTAACCCGTTGTGTCGCCTGCTGCATTCTTCTCTGTTGTTGTTTTTGCTGAAGAGGACAAGGAAGTGACTTGTCCCTGACCGTGAACATCCACTAACGACGCGCTGCTTTTACTTTTACCAGTTTCACGAGATGAGGCAAAAGAGCTAGAGGCTGAGTCAGCAAGATAAGCCAAAACTTGCTCTTGCTGCTCCGGCTTTAAAAGCGGTTTTCCTAATCCCAGAAAAGGGAGCGTTCGAGGCCTTGTGTAGCCGGACGACGAACCTGGCTCCACAGCTCCAGACTTAGGTGCAATATTTTTTCCCCCACGACCACCTGATGCTCCACCACTACCACTACCCTCATTACCAGCTGACAATGAACGCCCCCGGCCACGACCTCTTCCACTAGACTTCCTCATTGTTTTAAAAACGTAACCAAACTAACGTTATTTGTTGCAGTCACACAACTTACACGGTGAGCTATAACTTCAGTATGATTTAGCTACCCCTTTACAGGTTGGTGAGACCACAGCGAAAATCAGGCCCAATGTTACACACTCTTTTTTTGGTGGCTGCAAATTAGAGAGATGCCCCACACGCAGGACTGTCACTGAAGCACAAATGTTAATATTAATGTCACACTATTATTTTTTTTTTATTTTTATTTTTTTCAGGAACACTTTAGAAACCCCCCAAAAAAAAAAAAATAGATTTTTGCAGGGAGAATTTAGAAAACAAATGTAACAAACTATATGCTTTCTATGGGCCACTGAGTGAGAGATGACGCACACAGGAATCAGGAGTGGCACACAAGCCCAGAGGCCAATATTTTTCTACCAATGATTGATGGAGTTATTTTCTCTGGTAGATTTTGGAACCCAAATCAAGGAAAAAAAATGTAGGCTTTCTATGGACCACAATTGGAGAGAGAGAGAGAGAGAGAGATGGCACACCCAGGAGTCAAGACTGGCACACAAGCAGAAAGGCCAATATTAATCTCCCACTGTTTTTTTTTTTTTTTTTTTTTTTTTTTTTTTTTTCAGGGAGACTTTAGAAAAAAAAATAATAAAAAAAATATGATTTTATCAGGAAGAATTTAGAAACCAAATAAAATAAAATGATTTTTTCAGGGAGAATTTATAAAACAAATAAAAACAAAAATAGGCGTTCTATGGCCCACTGACTGAGAGATGACGCACACAGGAGTCAGGAGTGGCACACAAACCCAGAGGCCAATATTTTTCTACCAATGATTGATGTAGTTATTTTCTCTGGTAGATTTTAGAACCCAAATCAAGGAAAGAAAATATAGGCTTTCTATGGACCACAATTGGAGAGAGAGAGAGAGAGAGAGAGAGAGAGAGAGAGAGAGAGAGAGAGATGGCACACCCAGGAGTCAAGACTGGCACACAAGCAGAAAGGCCAATATTAATCTCCCACTGTTTTTTTTGGTTGTTTTTTTTTTTTTTTTTTTCAGGGAGACTTTAGAAAAAAAAATAATAAAAAAAATATGATTTTATCAGGAAGAATTTAGAAACCAAATAAAATAAAATGATTTTTTCAGGGAGAATTTATAAAACAAATAAAACCAAAAATAGGCGTTCTATGGCCCACTGACTGAGAGATGACGCACCCAGGAGTCAAGACTGGCACACAAGCAGAAAGGCCAATATTAATCTCCCACTGTTTTTTTTGGTTGTTTTTTTTTTTTTTTTTTCAGGGAGACTTTAGAAAAAAAAATAATAAAAAAAATATGATTTTATCAGGAAGAATTTAGAAACCAAATAAAATAAAATGATTTTTTCAGGGAGAATTTATAAAACAAATAAAACCAAAAATAGGCGTTCTATGGCCCACTGACTGAGAGATGACGCACCCAGGAGTCAAGACTGGCACACAAGCAGAAAGGCCAATATTAATCTCCCACTGTTTTTTTTTTTTTTTTTCAGGGAGACTTTAGAAAAAAAAATAATAAAAAAAATATGATTTTATCAGGAAGAATTTAGAAACCAAATAAAATAAAATGATTTTTTCAGGGAGAATTTATAAAACAAATAAAACCAAAAATAGGCGTTCTATGGCCCACTGACTGAGAGATGACGCACACAGGAGTCAGGAGTGGCACACAAACCCAGAGGCCAATATTTTTCTACCAATGATTGATGTAGTTATTTTCTCTGGTAGATTTTAGAACCCAAATCAAGGAAAAAAAATATAGGCTTTCTATGGACCACAATTGGAGAGAGAGAGAGAGAGAGAGAGAGAGAGAGAGATGGCACACCCAGGAGTCAAGACTGGCACACAAGCAGAAAGGCCAATATTAATCTCCCACTGTTTTTTTGGTTGTTTTTTTTTTTTTTTTTTCAGGGAGACTTTAGAAATAAAAATAATAAAAAAAATATGATTTTATCAGGAAGAATTTAGAAACCAAATAAAATAAAATGATTTTTTCAGGGAGAATTTAGAAAACAAATAAAACCAAAAATATGCGTTCTATGGCCCACTGACTGAGAGAGAGAGAGAGATGGAACGCTTAGTACTGGCACACAAGCCCAAAGGGCAATATTAATCTCCCTTTTTTTTTCCAGGGAGAATTTCTGAAACCCAAAAAAAAAATAAAATAGGCTTTCTATGGCCCACTATTTGTGAGAGAGATGGGACGCTCAGGACTGGCACAGATGGCACGCTCAGGACTGGCACAGAAGCCCAGAGGCCAATATTAATCTCCCTTTTTTTCTGGGAGAATTTATAAAACCAAAAAAATATTTAAATAGGCTTTCTATGGCCCACTATTTGTGAGAGAGATGGCACGCTCAGGACTGGCACAGATGGCACGCTCACAACTGGCACACAAGCCCAGAGGCCAATATTAATCTCCCTTTTTTCAGGGAGAATTTCTAAAACCCAAAAAAAAAATAAAATAGGCTTTCTATGGCCCACTATTTGTGAGAGAGATGGGACGCTCAGGACTGGCACAGATGGCACGCTCAGGACTGGCACAGAAGCCCAGAGGCCAATATTAATCTCCCTTTTTTTCAGGGAGAATTTATAAAACCAAAAAAAAAAATAAATAGGCTTTCTATGGCCCACTATTTGTGAGAGAGATGGCACACTCAGGACTGGCACACAAGCCCAAAGGCCAATATTAATCTCCCACTGTATTTTTATCAGGGAGAATTTATACACCCCACAAAAAAAAATACAGAAAAATGAAAAGGCTTTCTATGGCCCACTATGTGAGAGAGATGGCACACACAGGGATGGCACTCTAGCAGAAATGCCAAATTGCCAATCTTAATCTCCCACCAAAAAAAAAAAAAACAGGGAATGTCCTACAATTACTATCTCCCTGCCTGCAGTAATCTCAGCCAGGTATGGCAGGCAGCTACTATCTCCCTGCCTGCAGTAATCTCAGCCAGGTATGGCAGGCAGCAATAAGGAGTGGACTGATGCACAAATGAAATAAAAAGTGTGGACAAACAAAAAAGATAGCTGTGCAGAAAGGAAGGAACAAGAGGATTTGTGCTTTGAAAAAAGCAGTTGGTTTGCACAGCGGCGTACACACAGCAATGCAGCTATCAGGGAGCCTTCTAGGGCAGCCCAATGAGCTACAGCGCTGAGGGGAAAAAAAAAAAAAAAAAAACTTCCACTGTCCCTGCACACCGAGGGTGGTGTTGGACAGTGCAAATCGCTGCAGCACAAGCGGTTTTGTGGTTAATGGACCCTGCCTAACGCTATCCCTGCTTCTGACAAAGCGGCAGCAACCTCTCCCTAAGCTCAGATCAGCAGCAGTAAGATGGCGGTCGGCGGGAACGCCTCTTTATAGCCCCTGTGACGTCGCAGACAGCAAGCCAATCACTGCAATGCCCTTCTCTAAGATGGTGGGGACCAGGACCTATGTCATCACGCTGCCCACACTCTGCGTTTACCTTCATTGGCTGAGAAATGGCGCTTTTCGCGTCATTGAAACGCGACTTTGGCGCGAAAGTCGCGTACCGCATGGCCGACCCCGCACAGGGGTCGGATCGGGTTTCATGAAACCCCGACTTAGCCAAAAGTCGGCGACTTTTGAAAATGTTCGACCCGTTTCGCTCAACCCTACTAGGGATCCTAACCCTAACACAAACTCTAACCCAAACCCTAACCCTAACCCTGGGGATCCTAACCCTAACCCTAACACAAACTCTAACCCTAACCCTAGGGATCCTAACCCTAACCCTAACACAAACCCTAACCCTAACCCTAATCCTAGGGATCCTAACCCTAACCCTAACCCTAACACAAACCCTAACCCTAACCCTAAGGATCCTAACCCTAACCCTAACACAAACCCTAACCCTAACCCTAGGGATCCTAACCCTAACCTTAACACAAACTCTAACCCTAACCCTAACACAAACCCTAACCCTAACCCTAGGGATCCTAACCCTAACCCTAACACAAACTCTAACCCTAACCCTAGGGATCCTAACCCTAACACAAACTCTAACCCTAACCCTAACACAAACCCTAACCTAGGGATCCTAACCCTAACACA